>NW_021395205.1:475059-486902 GCF_001605985.2 Dendrobium catenatum
AAGTTGAGGAATGCATCGGGCTTGTTATGTGATAGAAATGTACCCCTCAAACTTAAAGGAAAATTCTATAAGATGGTAGTGAGGCCTGCAATGCTTTATGGTGCCGAATGTTGGCCATTAAAAGAGAAGCATAATACTAAGTTAAGTGTGGCAGAGATGAGAATGCTCAGGTGGATGAGTGGCTTTACCCTTAGAGATAGGATACGAAATGAGCATATACGTGAAAAGGTTGGAGTAGCTCCAGTAGAAGATAAAATTAGAGAGAGTCGCCTTAGATGGTTTGGTCACATAAAACGACGGCCTTTCGATGACCCGGTTAGGAGAGTAGAGGTATTAGATTTGACTTATGTTAAGAAAGGTAGGGGTAGACCTAAAAAGACTTGGTTAGAAAATATTAGGAATGACCTTTCTTTATTAGGTTTAAATGAGAATTTGACTTTTAATAGAACACAATGGAGAAAAAGGATTCATGTAGCCGACCCCACGTAGTGGGATAAAGGCTTGATGTTGTTGTTGTTGTTGTTGTTGTAAATGTAATATGAAACCTCCTATCCATCGTAGAGCCAACACTATGGTTGCTTTTACATGAGTTATAAGGCCGCTAAAAATCCTGAACATTGTTGTGCTTACATATTGTAAGGTGTGGTGTTGAAGTAATAAGTCGAGCATGATTAGTGGTAATACTTATAGGCATTGATGTGACCACCATCGTAGGGTTGGCAGGTGTTGGCGTAAGAGTTCTTAAATTCAAAGATGAATCTATTGGTTCCAAGTTATGATTGTAGTTTTGATCTAATAAAGGATTAGCCTCCATAGTGATAGAGGGTCGGATTTGATCATTTGGTTATATCTCTTGTGCTTAATAATTAGAGTTCCTTATATTTGGATGTGACATTTGGAGAAGTAATGCCTAAAAATTTTATGGGATGAACAATATGCTGGATGCCTTCAAATTTAACCCTTTCCAATTTCTGCATGATAAGGAGTCAATTTACACCCCTTTTTTAACTTTTGAAGTGATGTCTAGATCAATCAAAACATTGGTCATAGATGGCCTTGAAAGACAAGTAGTAACACTATCCACTTACAAAAATATGCCTAATATAGAATCCAAGGATTAAATGAAATCGGGGTAATGAAATTCAAATTAGAGTTATAAGTGATTCCTTAGAAGAGTCAAAATGGGATGACCATTTTAGCATACACATCGGGAAATAATTAATGTTGTTGAACCATCGAGAAAGAAGTTTGGTGTTGTCTTCCTATAAAGAAAGTTTAATTATAACATGATGATGGTTTATAAGCCCAATGAAATGGTCACCTACTAAATACAAATCAGCTATAAATTTGCTTTTAATCTCCAAGTTTGTGTGGCCCAACGAAAATTTGCCTATAATAGAAAAACAAAGAGGTAGAAAATTTTTCGATGTCTCTTATAAGAACAATAACAATAACAAGCCTTTATCCTACTATGTGAGGTCGACTACATCGTCTTGTATTAAGAGTCAAATTTTCTTTTAAATTTAATAAAAAATGATCATTTTCAATATCTTCTAACCAAATTTTTTTAGGTTTATCTCTATCTTTCTTAACATAGACTGGATCTAATATATATACTTTCCTAATAGGGTCATCAAAAGGATGATGTTTTATGTGACCAAACCATCTAAGGCTACTTTCTCAAATCTTATATGCCACTTGAGTTATACCAATCCTTTCACATATACTCATTTGGTATTTTGTCTCTAAGTATAAAGCCATTCATCCACTTGAGCATTCTGATTTATCCAACACTAATTTAATTTATGCTTATCTTTTAATGGCCAACATTCTATGCCATAAAGCATTGCAAATCTCACTACTTTCTTATAAAAATTTCCTTTAAGTTTGAGGGGTACTTTCCTATCACATAATGGGTCCGATGCATTCCTCCACTTCAACCATCCAACTTGAATTCTACTAATAGTATTCCCATCAATTTCACTATCACTTTGAACAGCTAATATATCTAAAACGTGCACTCTTTTTAATAGATCTTTGACTACTAAAATTACACTCATATATTCGATTTTAGACCTACTCAACAAAAACATTTAGACTCTTATGGTTGATCTCCATAATTCAAGTTTTTTATCAGCTCCCTCTCTAGTCTTATCAACAATAAGAATATCATCAGTAAAAAGTATAACCAAGGTATATACTCTTGCAAATGTCTAGTAAGGAGATCCATGACTAAAGAAAAAAAAAGGCTTAAAGTTGATCCTTGATATATTCCAACTAAAATAGGAAAATACTTTGTGAAACCATTATGTGTTTGGACACAAGTAACAACTTATGTATATATATTCTTAATGACTTAAATATAAACATTATTAGCTCCTTTCTTTTCTAGAACTCTCCAGAGCATTTCTCTTCTAACTTTACCATCCTAAGTTATCCTAAGTCAAAGGAAGTGAACAATTATGATGTCAAAGGCAAGATGAAGAATATAAATTGATAAAGGGTGGGAAAACAATAGAATAATGCAACACTATGACCATAGGAGCAATAGAGTTTGACATCAAATGCACTACGCGAGCGTAAGCACATGATATATTGTCCACCAATGTCGTAAGACATCGGTGCCAGAGATGGGGAAATTGAGTATAGCCCACATTACGAAAGCAACAATAAAATTAGCATTACAGTAGCTTGTGGGCTTATAAATGAAGTGAAAGTCACGTCACATGCGTACGACTTGCGAGCAAGATTGTGAGATCTAGTGCCATGATTTGCTCAAACTCGACAACACACGAGCGCCTGTATTATTATTGAATTTAAGTTAATTTAAATTTAAGTAAGATTATTAGAAGTGTAAGTTGTGAGATTGAGTCAATTATCAAATTGTATAATAAAAATAAACCTATTGTTTTATAATCTTGTAGATAGGGGTGTCAATTTCAGGTCACGGGTCGGGTTCGGGTCGAACCCGGAATTGACCTGGGTTCAAATGAGTCGGCACTAACCCGACTCAGGTAGGTAAACGAGTCAGAAATTCGAACTCGGACTCGACTCGGTGGGTTGTTGGGTTGACCCGACCTGACACGGGAAGGCGAGCTGCCTGGTGCGCGGGGCTGGGTCGCACGGGCTACCTGGTGCGGACGCTAGAGGCGGGGAACCCGGGTAGCCGCATTGGAGCGCGGGGCGTGCGGGTTCGCTAGCAGCCACGTGGGTGTGCGGGCAGGCAGGCAGCCGCGCGGGAGTGCTGGTAGCCGTGCGGGTGCGCGGGCAGCAGCGAGCAGGGGACGGGTAGGTTCACTGGCAGCTGGGGAGGGGGCGGGCAGGTCCTCGGGCAGCTGGGCAGTCATTTCAAACGGGTTTCCGGGTTGACCCGACAACTCGTCGGGTCAACCCGAACCCGACCCGTTTTGGAAACGGGTCGGGTCTAACCCGAAAATTCCATGTCGTGTTCGGGTCGGATTTTCATGTCGTGTCAAATATTGACACCCCTACTTGTAGAGATAATGCTTTTATTTCTATTTACCAAAACAAATTGAGCAGTCTTTTCGTGCATAAAGAAAACAAAACACAGACAAAATGAAACAAAGCCAAAAGGACATAGCTTAGCGTTACACTAGCTCAAATCTATTCCATATTGTTCCTGACTTATAGCCTTATAGGCATGTACTTTCAAGTATAAAAAAGCAACCTGGTCATAAAACAGGAGAAAAAAAAAGAAGATTTTGCATGATTAGGCAATTCGTACCAATCCTAAAAGGAGTTCTTTGCTCATGTTTGTGCGCTATATACTTTCTACGTATTTTCGGACTTTAGCTTTTGGCTTTTACTGTTGTAATCCTTTGTTTTTTAATTTTTGCTGTTGGATTTTATGGTTGTACTAATTAATCCTTTGAGCAATAGTTTAACTTTGCCAGTATTCAGTTCATATTGACGAACATAATCAATAGTTTCTTTAGTGTCTAAGGCTTTGTTCGGGACGGCTTTTTTGATGCTTCTTAAAGCAGCTTTCTAGTACAAAAATTAAATTTTTTGTACTAGAAAACTACTTCAAGAAACAACTAGAAAGTCCTCCCAAACGAAGCCTAAAAGCTATAGCATGCTTTCAAGTTTGACTGATGCCAAGTACATTTTTCATCAGGCAAGTATGGATGATCTGGTTATAGATGAAGAGCTGGGCCCTTCTGAGTTGATTAAACATTTTGGGAAATTTGGACGAATACCACATAAAGGCATTATGAACCACCCTCACCCCAATCAGCTTTCTGAGGAGATAGTTCGTTGTATGAAAGATATTTTCATCTCCCTGGCAGATTGCTCTAGTTTACCCTTAAGATTTTCTTCACCAGAGAGCTTTTGTCCATCAACATCTCCACAAGGACACAGTCCAACTTTTTGGCCACTATCTGAGCTTACATCAATCTCCTCATGGAGACACAGTCCTCAAACGGACATTCAGTGTAACAATGATGTTTTAACTTCGGGAGGCATTTTTGATCCATATAAAGTCCGTGGAAAATTGAGTTGGGTTGACATTGGTAATTATAGTTTGGCCAAAGAAGTTTCATGGATGTCAGTGGAGAAGAAGCAACTTGAATATGCTTCGGATTCATTAAAGATGTTCAGGTTGTCTCTTATCATTATGGTCCTTTATCAAATCCTTATGTTCAGTCCTGCTAAGATTACCATAAATAAGCTGATGAAGTGGTGATGGAAACTGCCTTTTGTGATAATTATTTTTTAAAAATACTCAAAATACCTCAACTTTTTTTTGAGTTATTTAAAAATAACTTGATTTGTTTTTAACATAAAAAAATATACTTACAAAATACTCTAAACAAACATATTTTTTCAAAAACAGAAATAAAAACCAAAAACAAAAGTGACTCCAGAAAGGACCTTAGCAAATTCTTTCCAAAAGATTTCTAGCTGACTAGCTTAGCATTTTACTACTAGGAGATGCATGTTCTTTTAATTGCAGCACTTGGTTTTGATTCTTTAAACACTAATATTCCTCGTTTTGGCAGATCACTTATTGAACAGTTGGCAGAAGTAAATCCAATTCACCTCAGCTACAGTGAGAAGTTAGCCTTCTGGATCAATTTATATAATGCACTCATCATGCATGTATGATACTAAACTACATTGTTTTTTTCAATTCACTACGGCTGTTTATGAATACGACCCTTCATTTTGGAAAGAAGTGGAAATTCATCACAGGCAATTTAAATCAAAATGTGTTTTATTATTATATGAACTGGTTTTCTATAGGCTTATCTTGCATATGGTGTTCCTAAGAGTGACATGAAGCTCTTTGCATTGATGCAAAAGGTATGTTCTCACACCATATTCCCACATACACGATTCAATGTTATCTTGCATATGGTGTTCTTAAAAGTCAAATTCTCATTTAAATCTAATAAAGAAAGATCATTTCTAATATTTTCTAACCAATTTTTGAAAATCCCGCTTAAATTTAAAAATTTTCGCCAATGGCTCACGAGCCGGGTCGAGCTCGTTTACAGTGAGACGAGCTCGAACTAGCTCTAGTTCGAGCTTGCTTTCCAACTAACGAGCCGAGCTTGATAAGGGCGTAAACTCGGCTCGACTCGACTCGTTTACACCCCTACTTGCAATTTCCATTGGCACGTGGGATACATGTGTAAGATTTTAAGCTCATTAAATTCAAAATAGTTTTATCTTTAATCTATAATTTTTTAATGCATTACTTTGATTGCAAACAATGAGTCGAAAGCATCGTTTTAACTTGATCATTTGCTTCATATTTTTTAGGCAATGGAGAATGGTGGCATCTAAATGTTTTCTGTTCTTAGATATTTATTGGCTCTAGCTATTGGCAAGTTTTTTCGGATTGCTCATTATTGTAGTTGTGCAGCATGTTTCAATTTCATCATAAGCATGTCTTACTCAAATCCTACTTGAGTTAACAGACTTAAATCCTGATGTAAGTAATCAAACAATTTGAAAGGATTTAATTGGATTTAGCATGTATCATGAAAAATTATTTTCAAGATTTATTTGCCTCAAGATTTAGTAAATCCTGATTTCCATGGTTTACTAAGGATCTATTTGGGACTGCTGCAACGTTTATAAAGTTGGTCGTGAAGTTGCTGTAAAGAAAACAACTTCGCTACTATGGTTGCAGTCCACCATATAAATTTTTGGAAAACAACGAGAAAGTAGTACGAAAGCAACACCAAAACGAAATTGTGGTTGTTGTCTTAAAAGAAAAACGTTAAAAAAAGCTGTCCCAAATAGCCCCTAAATACTACTTGCAACCAAACAATCCCTTAGTTTTATTTGAAAAAAAAAAAAAAAACTGAAAGGAATCATTCCTGTGAAATAATCTAGTAAGACTTCATTTGGGATAACTTTCTTACTGCTTTACTTTTTAGACCTCAATCACAATTTTTTTTTGGCCATTGTTTTTTCACTGCTTGAGGGAAAATTCTATAAGATGGTGGTTAGACCTGCAATGCTTTATGGTGTAGAATGTTGGCCATTAAAAGAGAAACATAATGTTAAGTGTTGCAGAGATGAGGATGCTCAGGTGGATGAGTGGCTTTACTCTTAGAGGCAGGATATGAAATGAGCATATACGTGAGAAGGTTGGAGTAGCTCTAGTGGAAGATAAAATTAGAGAGAGTCGCCTTAGATAGTTTGGTCACATAAAATGGCGGCCTTCTGATAACCTGGTTAGGAAAATAGATGTATTATATTTGACTTATATTAAGAAAGTTAGATGTAGACAAAAAATATTAGAAATGATATTTCTTTATTATATTTAAATGAGAATTTAACTTTAACAATGCACAATGGAGAAATAAAGGATTCATGTAGACGAACCCCACGTAATGGGATAAAGGCTTGATGTTGTTGTGTTGTTGTTGGTGAAGCTGCTTTCACAATTGCTTTCACAAAAGTTGCTTTCTCCATAACATCTTTACAACCACCTTTAAAAAACTGCAGCCGTCCCAATTGAACCCTAAATCAAATACCAATAAGTTAATAAAAGCTTGTTACTGTTTTTATTTATTACACTTAGCTCAGTTACTGCTTTTATACCTCTCTGTGAGAGGCGTTTCAATCGTATTCAAAATGCATGTTCGTTTTTTTTTGTCCTTGGTACTTTCAACTGCGGTTCATTTGTAATATCGAATAGTTTTTGTTCTGGGTATCTAATATTTTTATCTATGATTGTTCATCACAGGCTGCATACACAGTTGGAGGCCACTCATTTAGTGCTGCTTGCATTGAGTATGTAGTTTTAAAGATGAAGCCACCCGTCCATAGGCCACAAACGGTATTTATTGTACAGATTCTTTTCTAAGTAATTTGTATATGATTTCTTAACTAAAGTTGCTGGTTAATTTTGTTGCTTTGATCAGTCTTTACTTCTCGCACTTCAGAAGCTGAAAGTCTCCGAGGAGCAGAAGAGGTTCTCAATCGATACGTTCGAGCCACTAGTGACATTTGCTCTAAGCTGTGGGACATACTCTTCCCCTGCAGTAATATTCCTTTACATCTCTTCATTTTTTTCATATTTTTTTGTTTGTAAATTCTGAAAAGAACCACCCTTATTCATTTTGCATAATAGAATTTTTTTTCTTCTTGGTGTTAATTGTGGTCTTGATTGTTGTGTGCCTTTGTTTGGCTTGATTGTCCAAAAATCCTGTTGTTGCAGGCTTCATTGTCGTGCCCTTCTTCCATTATCACAATATGTTGTCCGTTCTATCTTTTAGTGGACGCAAAAAACCTTCATTGATGTCTACTACAATTTTACTTCTTGATTATTGTACTATTTTTCTCTGTTTTGTTCCAACCATGCCATATCTGATCTCCAAGAAGTTGCAATCTTGCGTTTCTGCCATTTTTATTGTTCTCTATAATTTTTTTGTTGTTGAAGTCACAACACCTTATGCTGGCCCATCTTTATGATAACATTAGAAACTATCTTCTAGTCTGATGAAAAATTTCGGCTCAAGTCACGCCTGCCGATCGTTGCTCAAGTCACCAATTTCGACTCATTTCTCGCGTTTCTTAGTGTGTGGGTCAACAGACTCCCATAATATACTTATAAATTATACCAACTTGTTAAAAATTCAGATGTCTTATAATCCAAAATATTAAATTGCACTTCTATTATACATATTCTAATATGGCATTTTCTCTTCACCACGTAGCAACAAATCAGTTTGGTATAATAACTATAGTATCTAAAAAGGTAATTGGGATGAACTTATCCAACATCTCCTATTTGCCACTAATTCCTCTACTTTACAAAGTAAATGATGAATTTATTGTTGCCCAATTTTTTCTCTGATCTCCATCCATCTGTATAGTTTGTTCAAGTTCAATCGATTGCCGACTCACAGTTGCAATCATCTCCACAACTCCCACAGATTATCAAGGCCATTGAGTTCATTGCATTTTCTTCTTTTGATCATAGACAGACTTCTCTTGCTACAACACAAGACAGTCAGAGAGCAAACTTGGTTAAACTCTTTTCCACCTTGTTTACACTATGAGGCGATTAATCACTACACACGTCATTATTCATACTTAGGCTTCGTTTGGTTACCCAATGCCTTTTGTAGAATGTAGTTTTAAAATTTTTGTTCGAGAAAATAGAGGTTTCTAACGGAGAAACTAGTACTAAAAAGTTTTTGAAAACAGTACAAAAATGAAGTTCCGTAAAAAATAGTTTTACAAAAATGTTAAATACAAACAACAACAATTCAAATCAGAAAATGCAAAATTAAGCCCTTTCAAACGAGGCCTTAATTCACTCTTCAAAGCCAAAAGGCTTGCAGCGGAGAGGAACTATTAGATTAATAAATTGATCGTACAAACTAGGAGCTTAAGCTTTTACCCTTGTTTATTACTTGAGTTCACCAGTTCTTGAACTTGCAGGTAAAAGTTTACAGTGCAGGAAATGTGAAGGAGGAGCTCCAGGAAGCTCAACGTGACTTCATTCGCGCTTCCGTAGGAATGAACAATAAAAGGAAGCTTCTTGTCCCAAAGATGCTTCACTCATTCGCTCGAGGATTTGTCGATGATTCAGAAGTACCAATCTGGATATCTCGATTCTTACCTCAGCAACAAGCAGGCTTTGTAGATCAATGCATCTCACAGAGAAGATATAGCTTGCTGGGCTCTCGCAGTTGCGGAATAATCCCTTACGACTCCCGATTTCGATATCTTTTTCTACCTGAAATACTGCCCTGATGATTTTGACCATTCACCAGCTTGCAATAACTGATTTGGTTGGCCAGCGATCAAAGCTTAAGCTTGCTCTCCAGAATCAATTAGTGAGGTCTGGTTTTGTTGGAGAGCATTACAGGCTACCAATCTGCAATTTGTTCAAATCCTTTCGAACATGAATGAGGGATTGTATAGGTGATTACAATGAGCTTTGCTAAGGAAACCAAATATTCAAGACCTAATGGTAGAGCTAAATTCTGAAGGCATCTCCTGTTTCATTTTGGTAGAGATGATATTACAGTTGCTTCAGTCCTACTTGAAAGACCTGTTCTAATTGTAGCTTCAGAAAGTTTTTCCCTTAACCACAATCTTTGAGTTCTTTGAAACAGGGAAGTCTCTTCTTAAAGGAAAATTTCTGAGCTCTGTTATGTGGGGTGTGAATTAATATGGGCTTGTTTGAACGGCAAATTATTAGGTCCTGTGAAATTATTAGGTCCCGTCACCGGACCTATCTCTAGGTCCGGATATTAATAAAATATTATTTTAAGTTAAGCGCGTCAAAATCATAGGTAAAGCACATCTAAAGCACGATTATAGCATAGTCAAAGCGCAAATGACGTGGCAAGTTTTTATTGGATGTCCGGACCTAATAATTTGAGACAGTTTTCTTACTAATTTTTATAGCAGCTTTTTAATTATTTTTTTAACAGCAAAAAAGCAGTGGTCAAAAGCCGTCCCAAATTAAAGCTTTAGTCAATAAAAGATTTTGAATTGCTGCATAAAATATGTGAAATTATGCAAGAAAAAGATAGAAGTTAGGGAAGATTGCCAACCAAGAGGATGAAGAATGAGAAGGAAGCTTTGTCCGTTAAATCTTTTATTTCTATGCAAATTATTTTGTAATTTAATATAAGAAGAAAGCAATGTTTTAATTAAAGGCAAAAGAAAAAAATTGGGTGAGTCAATTTGATAAGGAAGGAAAAAAGTTATTGAAGTAATTTTTAATTTAAGAGTAATTAACTTTCAATCATTTTTAGAAAGATAAAAGATCTTAAAGAAGTTTAGATAAGGATTATATATATATATAACATGTAAATAAAATTTAGCAATTAAAGTTACAGTGAATAAAATAATTAATAACATGTAAATAAAAATATTAAAAGGAAAAAGTGCGTACATAAAAATACATAAGTTCATCCTTTTATGGTATTGGCTGTGGACACAACGTATCCATACACGCTAAATGGGAAATGAAAATAATTATACCTTCATTGGTACAAAATTTTGACGATGCTTCAATAATAACTAAGAAGGAGAAATAACTAAATGAAGTGGAAAAAGGGAATAAAGATATTTGAAAGAAATTTAATTGGAATCTTCATTTATATTAAATATTTATGAATATGTTAAGAAAATATAATTATATTTAATTGCTATATTATAAACTATAATTATTCACAAACAGCCAAAAACATAAGAAGTATCACACTATCACCTGCTGTTTCTCTTTGTTTCAACATCCTTCACCACTAACAAGAGACATAGTGTTGCAAATTAAACAAAGACGAGGGTGTTTATGAAGAGATTGACATTTTTAGAGGGTAAGCATGTCAGAGCATATGAGAGTCAAAGCATAGATCCTATATGTAAGAGAAAAATTATTTTTTAAAGTGAGCCATGCACGTGCGAACTGTTTTAATATTTTGCTATATATTATTTTGCATTGATTGGTTATTGTTCATCAAATCATATTAATTATGAGTTTCCTTTTACCCACAAAGCTTAATATCACATGGGTGGTGGGTGGCATACACAATATTGTTTTGTCTTTCTCTCTATATATCACATGAGTGTCGAGTTTGAATGCATTCGGAGTGCCACATCATCCAATGCACGCGTTCGGATTAGCCTGCCAGACACATCCGGGCCAATCCGAACACCGCACGTAATAATTTTTTCATGTGTGGTGGGTGGCATAGATCCTATATCTAAGAGAACTCATGAACATAATTTGATCACATGAAACTTTATTAATGTTTTTTTAAAACAACTATTTAGAAAACAATAAAAAAAATTGTACTAAAAAAATTACTTTAAAAAATAATAAGAAAGTTGTTCCAAATGAAGCCTCATTCTCATTTAGATCTTATATTAACTTGTAATTCATCACCTCATGACATTAGTACTAATTCAAAACTTCTTAAATCTTGTATTTTTTAAAATACAAATTTAATAAAATTATTCAAGCTTCTTTCTTTTGATGTCTTAATCTCTCTTTTTCAACTTTAGGCTTGTTGCGGATTGAAACATTAGTTTTGTATGAAACTCCAGCACACACACACACACACACACACACACACACACACACACACACACACACACACACACACACACACACACACACACACACACACACACACACACACACACACACACACACACACACACACACACACACACACACACACACACACACACACACACACACACACACACACACACACACACACACACACACACACACACACACACACACACACACACACACACACACACACACACACACACACACACACACACACACACACACACACACACACACACACACACACACACACACA
>NW_021395205.1:487002-506654 GCF_001605985.2 Dendrobium catenatum
ACAGAACATAACGCGAAAAAGTCGATGATTGTACAAAAATCAAAAAGTAAAAATAGCTAATTCAGATCAGATATAGAACGTGCTAGCCAAAAACCTATTCCCGTTTCCCAGAACTGAAAACCATGAGATGATCAGACATGTGAGCTAACAGCTCAGCAAGACATACACTAGTCGATCAAAATACTCACAAAAAGCTTAAAGAATAATTTATTCAAATAGCCGTATAGAATTAAGACAATCAATGTATAAGAAATCATATGAATCAGAACAGAATGCAGATATCATATAGAACAGATAAAACAATCAGACTTCAGATATTCCACATAAAACAGATAATCAGAGAAAATCAAATAACAGATACAGAAGAACTTGATCAAGATTCGTATCCAGAATCATATAAATACAAATTGATTTTTTTTTTTACAGATCAATCAATATCGATCACTTAGCTATTTGACCCAGACAGAAGCTCAAAGGCATTCTGGGCCCCTTAGCCTTCCCTCCACTACACAGATAAATAACTCAAAGTATTCTGGCCCCCTTATGCCTCCTTTTGTCTTACAGTACAGAATTATTCAGAATATACAGAAATTAAGATCATAATTCATTTTCATAGTCCCGACCCAGACAAGAAGTCTCAAATGATTCTGCGCCCTTTATTAACTCCCTTTTGATATCATTCAGATTCACATCAAATTAATTAAATGAGAATCAGATTCTTATCGAAGAAAATCGTCAGAGAGTAAACGTTAACAAAACAAAAATCGACGGATAAAAAATTCACAGTTTCATAAAAATTAGCCTTACAGAGATCGTGTAAAAACATCATTTCAAGACGTTTCTGTACTGAAGCAATATTTTTCAACAATAGAAAATAATTTACTATTTGATAAAAATCGACAAATTAAAATAAACCGAAAAACTTTCTAGAAAATACTCAAAACGTGCAAAAATTATAATCCCCCCTCCCAATCAATATACAAAATTACGCGGTAAAATTTACACGGTGCAAAATATATTTCCGTTTTGCTAAGAAAACAAAATCTTAAAAAAAATCCGTCATAAAATCATATTTGAAAATTGAGAAACACAATGATGCTCTACCCGAGTTCGATCAACTTTCCCACTACGAGCGACGCACAAATGAAACCGAAACCCCCAAAATGCGGCTTTGTTCACTCTTTCATCTTTTTCTCTCTTCCTGCACTTCTCTTCTTCTCCTCTCTCTCTCTCTCAAAAAATTGAAATAGATATTAATGGTTGAGATTATTTCCCACTTATCGTCCGACGATATTTCGCCAGTCGTCCCGGACCGATCATCCCGGGCTGTTCACATACAAAGTTTCCGTACAAACGAAATTTCTCTTCGATAACTTCCAGTGCGATCTACGTCGATTGCATTGTACTCAATCATTTGTCCGACGAAGCTCTCTCGTTAAGAGGCTTTCAACTGTTCATCGTCCGGACAAACCCAATATTCGTCGGACGAAACCTGGAAGGAAAATCATAAACAGTTGAACATGAAAGAAAAGAGTTTCACAAAACCATGAGTTCGTTGGCAGTTAAAAATTGATTCGCTAGCTTAACTTTTTAAGCCCATTACAAATGGGATCCATCCATCTGGGTAAAGGCTTGGCCATTATATCATTATATAGCACATATATAGTTAGAGAGGTCGTGAAATCGTTTTAGGACGATAATAGGTTGGAAGAATACCAAATCAACCATTCGACTAGGCCAAAAAGGACGCTTCTTAGCGACATAGGTGGAAGGACCCTTAGCGACGAGCCACATAGGTGGGAAAGATCATCAATTTGATGACGAATGTTGGAAGGACTTAGTCGGCAGCGAGAGGTCGAAAAGGCCGTAGTCTGTCCGAAGGAGGTTGGAAGGACTTAGTCGGCTGGGGATGAAAGTCGAGGTGGAATGAAGGTCAAGAAAAGACCGCATCCTGATGACATGTCGAAGGATCGTAGTCGCGGACAAAAGTGTAAAAGACTGCGTGGACAACAATGGTGCCGCGTAGAGTCCAATCGGTATAATTGGCAACGCTGAGTGAAGTACGATAAGGGTGAACCACAGGCGGTTCCAATGATGCCACGAAAGTTGAAGGCAGATCGACTGACTCCGGTGGAAGTCTGGATAAGTCCTACGACAGGCTAGGGCCCAAGATGCTTTAGTAGAAGTCCAGCGTGGTCAAGGTGGGGTGGAAGTCTATGCAAGATTGGCGTCGGTTAGTGGTCCGGTGGCGAGGCGGGTGCGAAGCGGCAAATTGACAGCCGGCGTGTGTTCTGATTATGATTGTGGTGAAAAATTCGGCGACAGTTCGATGGACGTGTGGAAAGTCATCGATGTCTGCGGCCTGGGAGGTGGCTTCAAGGCAGAAGTACGACGTGACATGAAGGCCTGGCGTGATAGTTCATCGCTGGCTGGGTGGAGGCTTCATTGGTGGTGGAGATGGAGCTCTTAAAAGCAATCAAAATACTCTCTCAAATCTTCACCAAGGGCCTCCCTCTAAATAGAGAGTGAGTGTCTATTATAAATGTTCATGCAGGACACCATCCCATATATATATAAGAAAGATACCGAGCAGGTTCCGAGTGCTCCATTCGAATGTCATGTATTGTTCCTCATATCATAAAGCATTTTTAAATGTTTAAAGCCTTAAACATGCCAAAAATCAGCAATTTGGGCTAGTGGATTTGTCCGCTGGTGCCACTCGATTGACTATAAGCATGTCATTTTGGATATCATTAATCCTCAAAATATTTTTAAACCTTCTAAATGTGGTTCGGGCCCCCATTTTGAACTCATTTTGGCTCGGATCAGATCGATTTTGGTGTTGTTGTTTGTCTTTTTGAGATATTCAGTTTGACTATAAGTATGATGAAATGGAATTCTATGGTCTTGAATTTTAATTATGAAAGTTTTCAACTTGAATAGGCCTCGAGATTTGTGCACGATCAAGATGATTTTTGTGACCGTATCAGTCACCCCCTATTTTGGTGCATCGAATCTTGTAAGAGTCCAAAATAAATCAGAAATTTTAACATTCTTTGAAATGAGCATTAATCGGAAAGAAAAAAAAAAAAAGTTTTACACAAAGCTTTTTCAAATACCTTCAAAACTTATCATAGATTCTCTTTGAGCTCCAAAAGTATTAAAATTTAATCCAGAAAACATCTAAAAATGATTTCCGGACTAAAAAAATATTTCAAAATCTAACTTTACAGAAAAAAAGTTACTTAATCAATTAATTGATACTTAATATTTTTAACGAATCTACAACAAGAATAAATTTATATTTATTAGTCCATTATTAGTTTTAAATAAATAGTTATATAAATATATTAACATGTTACCTGTAGAAAGGCTGTAATATATATATATATATATATATATATTTGTCATTATTACTTTAAATATAATAGTTATATAAATATATTAACGATTAACTGTAATAGGTGGCTACAGTCGATGCCTCAATAGGCGATTTTTTTTAATTAACTTAATTAATTAAACCTTTAGTAGTAAACTACTTTTTTTGGCTCCAAAAAATTTTCAAAAAAATTTCAGAAAATCTTTAGAAAATTTAGAATTTTTTTCTTGAAAGGAAAAAAATTAATTTCCTTAATATTTATATTTAATTTAATTTTTTTTTAAATTTGTTTCCTATTTTATTTTGCAAAATAGGATTTATTTATTTTTGGGCATTAAAATATCTGAAAATAAATTAAAAATCTCAGAAAATTTCCCCCCAAATTTCCATTGAAAAACTATAAATGCTCCCCTTAGGGGTCAAGGAGAAGGTTCCGCTTCTCTTAATCGATCCAAAAAATTTCTCCTACAAACTAAAGAGAAATCGGACTAGCAAAAATTTAAAAGTTTTTTATGGTTGCAATAAAAAATGGATACTCTTGGTGTGGGAAAAACTATCCGGCAAGAGTTTAAATACCGACGATAGAGGCGATCAAGATCTTGTGGCTATATTTTTCCCCTGTTGGAAGGCAATGTCGTTGGCCAGAGGTGAGGGTGCCCTGAATAGTACCCAAAAAGATGGTTATGGCCCATCTAACAAGAGGAAAATTTTAAAGAACCTAGATGATCCACCAGTTATATTTTTTATCTCTTCTTCTCTCTTTCTTATCCTCGTCGTATGAATCTTCAAGCATTATCCATTCATTTATGTATGCATCTCTAGGCGGTAGGCTACTAGATATGCTAAAAGTTATTCCTTCTACTCGTAAAGTGGTTGAGTTGATGTGAGCTCCTCGGACTACGGAGGTTGATGAGAGTAGGAGATTGATATTGATTGATAACGTTAACCTGTATAAAAAAGGCCTAGAGAATTAACAAATAATGTATGACAAATCTGAGGTATCTAAAACGTGTACTCTTATTAATGATTAGATTGCCCAAAGTTACAATCAAAATAAAAATTAATAAGAGAACTCTATACAAAATAAAAATTTACGCTTTATAAAAAGAAAAATTCTGAGATTGATGAGTAAGAAAGAGTTTAGATGCTGCTCAAATCTTACATTATTCAGAATGAAGGCAGACAAAGCAATGAAAAAGCGAGAAGAATCATAATGAAGTGGAGCCTATAAGATGATGGCTGTATTGAAGCGAAGGATGGATTCAGCTATTCAGAGAAAAAAATAAGAAAATGAATACAAAATTCAATTGGTATCCTTTTGTTATGCTGTAGCTTTGAATGATAAGAGTTTGGAATCAAAGGAAATGAAAGAATAACCGAGTGAAGTGAAGTCAAAGTGTTAAGATTCATTTGTGCTAGCTGTATATATATATTTTTTTAAAAGATGATTGTTGATACGTCACCAAAAATCATCTAGATTGGGCATGAATCTCGATGCAAATATGAATTGAAAACTTTTAAGATTAAATTTGGGATCATCCAAACTCTGATTTCAGCTAGCTCATAGTCAAATTGAACATCTCAAGGATACGAACCCAACGACACTGAATTCTATCCAGTCCGAGCCCAAATGGGTCCAATTCGACGGCCTGATACACATATGGAAGGTTTAAAGCATAAATTGGATGACCAAATGATATCCAAATAAATCATGCTTATAGTCAAATAGAGCGGCTCGCCGAGAGGAATCCAACAAGCCCAAAATCGATCAATTTTGGCATCTCTAAGGCATTTAATTTCTTGATAAACGCTCAATGATCAAGGAGATCGATCAATATGAGCCGTCTGATAGAACACTCCAATATGCCATCGATCTTCTTCATATTTACTAACTATATCATTCTAAAAAATTATATATAAACCCCCACTTCCCATATGAAATGGGGGCTGGGAGTCTTTGGGAGGAGGAAAGAGAGAAGAGCTCTGGTTCTTGAAGAATCCTAGAGCTTCAACCCGGTACCACCACCGACAAATTTGCACCACCAGACCACAATTGATGAACCTCTGGACAATAATAATTGTCTAACCTCCGTATGGAATCCACTAACGAGCTTTCCTCCAACCATCGTCGCCCGATCACGGTCCTTTCAATCACTGTTGCTTGACTACAATCTTTCCAAACATTGTTGCCCGCCAACTACAGTCCCTTCAACCACTGTCGCCCGCCGGCTACGGTTCTTTCGACCCTCGTCGCCCGACTACGGTCCCTCCAACCTTTGTCACTCACTAACTATGGTCCCTTCGACCACCGTGGCCTGCTGACCATGGTCCACTTCAACTACAGTCGCCCACGGACTACAATTCTCATATCACTGAATTTTTTCCCAACTCTCACAGTGTAATATGTTCTATATGATGTATACTTGCAACATTGAGCAAAGGCCCTCTCTCCGAGAAAGGGCATCATTTGGAATAGACTACAAACACTAGTGGAATCATTTTTTCAACTGTGTGAGGCCTCGTGGTTTTTCCTCTTTAGGGTTTTTCATTAAAAAATATTGGTCTCTTTTTACGTACTTTCGCACCCCTCTCTCTTTCATCCGTCCATGTGCTGGTTCTTCAAAGCTAAGACATTAAGCACTTTATCAGCTTTCTACTGCAGCGAATGTTTCAGGACGCAACAATTGTAAATTTATCATGCAAAAAGTAAATTTTTTTTAAATGATTATGAGTATTATACATGTTTTTTTTAAAAAAAAACAAATAGATTATTATTTTTATTATATCTACCACACTGATATATTTTAAAGTAGTTTCGATCAAAAAATTTCTAAAAAATAGCAAAGATGTACCATCCAAATAAAAATGTGGCACCAATTTCAAATATGAAGTAAACCTTTAGCCAACTTATGAATTATTATGATTTTGCTATATTTCCTTCTCCTCCCTCGACTTAAATTAAGCAAAATAGTAGATTGGCTGAAAATTGGATTTGCTTGGGTGGACTTCCCAAAGTTATAGAGCCTCTATAAGCTTCTAATTCTACTAAGCCATATAAGGTATTTAATTGCTCTGGAAGAGAAATGTCTTTCAACACAGAATTGCCGGTCTATCCTGGTCATTTTTTGGCTGCCTTAAATTTGATTCAAAGTTATTGTAGCTTATATAGATCTTTGATCCACGCAAAATTATTACGTGCGGTCATCAGATATTGTCCGGGGGCTAATCAGGACGTGCCACATCATCAATACATTATGTTTAGTTGTTGTGTACTGCTGTGTAAAGCATCCTGATTGGTCTCTGAACGATTTAGTGATTCACGAGGCATTTGCACCATTGCATGTATTGCTCAAGGAAGAAACATTTTTATACCAATTATGGCTGACAAATGTCAACCTAAAATTTTATCTCCAGGTTTATTTAAAATTATTGTAGTTATTTTTTTATAGGGAAATTTACATACATATCACTTTATAACATCCTATTTACATATCTAACACCTAAAACTTTAATATTACATCCATACCACCCTATATTATTTTAATATCAAATATACCACTTATATTTCTTTCCTACCACTCATATATTTCATTTCTACCACTCATATTTTGTATGAAAATGAACTATGGGTGGTATTTATGTAATATTAAAGTTTTAGATGTTAAATATGTAAATATAATAGAATTAAGTGGTATGTATGTAAAACTCCCTTTTTTATATTATTTAAATATTAGAATATTATATAAAAACATAAATATATAAATATTAGAAATATAACATATAAGAATTCAGTAACATGCATATTAATATTTTTTAATGTAAAATATTATGTTTTAATCAAGACAAATAAAAAAAAGGAGGATTTACATACATATCATTTTATTTCATGCTATTTACATATCTAACACCTAAAATTTAATATTACATGCCTATCACCCGTAGAATAAATATATGCGCATGAAATGAAATATTAAAGTTTATATGCTGGTTTGGGTGGTGATATATTTAATATTAAAATTTTATATGAGTGGTAAGATTATAATATTAAAAATTTAGGTGTTAGATATGTAATTAAAATAAAATAAAGTGACATGCATATAAATCCTATTAAAAAAATACTTTAATAATAATAATTTTTAAAAAATTTTGCCATTCCATGCTGATCGCCGAAGGATCTCGCCGCCAGCTCCCATGTGAATCCCAACTTCGTCCTCGCGGTCGACAAAGTAATGGCGCGCCCTACCTTTCTTTTCCTCTTCCTCTTCCTCTTCCTCTTCTCTGCATTCTCCTCTACTTCCACTACACTCGAAGCCAACACCGCAGTTTCGACTCTCCCCGCCGCCGTCGACTTCCCAAACCCTCACCTCCGCCGCGCCTATTTTGCCCTACAGGCCTGGAAGACAACAGCCATCTTCTCCGACCCCAAAAACTTCACTTCATCATGGGTGGGCTCCAACGTCTGCGATTACACCGGCATTTACTGCGCCCTACTGCCCTCCCACCCCTCCATCACCGTCGTCGCCTCCGTTGACCTCAACGCAGCCGATATCGCCGGCTACCTCCCACCAGAGCTCGCCTTACTCTCCGACATCACTATCCTTCATCTCAACTCTAACCGCTTCTGCGGCGTTCTTCCCGACACCTTCCGCCGCCTCCGCCTTCTCCACGAGCTAGATCTTAGCAACAACCGCTTCGCCGGAAACTTCCCCTCTGTCGTCCTCTCCCTCCCTTCCCTCCGCTATCTCGATCTCCGCTTCAACGAGTTCGAGGGTCCAATCCCATCAGCCCTCTTCCGCCTTCCCCTTGACGCCATCTTCCTCAACTCGAATCGCCTCCACGCTGGCATCCCGGAAACCCTCGGCGACTCCCCTGCCTCCGTCGTCGTCCTCGCAAACAATGATCTTGGGGGTTGCATTCCCTCCAGCATCGGAAAGATGGAGAAAACCCTTAGTGAGATAATCCTCCTAAACGATAATCTCACCGGTTGCATTCCCCCCGAAGTCGGCAAGCTTCGCAAAGTTAAAGTTTTTGATGTGAGCTTCAATCGGCTGCAGGGGCCGATTCCGGCATCATTCGCCGGATTGGCGAGTACTGAGCAGCTTGATATTGGGCGAAATCAACTTACAGGCTTTGTTCCTGGTTTCGTTTGCGGGCTGCCCAGGCTCCAAAATTTTACATTTTCGCATAATTTTCTCACCGGCGAGGCGTCTGAATGTGGCGCGAGAGGGAGAGGGTTGGTGCGAGATGGGAGAGGGAACTGCATAGCCGGAATTACTAATCAGCGGCCGCCAACCCAGTGTACCGCGGCTGATACAAGGGAATTTGATTGCAGTAAAGCTAAGTGCGGCGGAGGGAGAATTGGCAAAGCGAGGAGGATAAGGCCGTCCCCGCCGACTCCACTTTCTAACTCGCATAAAAGCTTGTTCTCCGGAACGCCTCCGCCACCTCCTATCTCAGAGTTATCGCCTCCTACTAAATCTTGTGCTCCGCCGTCTCCCATGGCATCCATCCCGCCATTGCCGGCGCCATCTAGCTGCGGCCATTCAACACCGTCACATTTTGCACCATCGCCGGCGACGGTCGTTTCTCCACCACCAACAGAGCATCCAGCATATCATTTACCACCTCCGGGTAGTCTACCCGGCTACCACCATCCACCGCCGGCGGAGCATTCCATGCCCGCTCCGCCTCCATCGGAGCACCTGCGAGAACCAAAACCACCTCAGGAAATGCCCCTGCCGTCTCCGCCAGAATGCGCTGGTCAAAACTTGACTTTGCCGCCGGTTGTCGGCGTGTCATACGCGTCGCCGCCGCCGCCAACCATACCCTACAGCTGAAGCGCCACTATTCCGAAGCAGCTTTCGCTAATTTATGGTTATTGTTAAATGTGCATATTATGAAGAGAAAATATTATTCTATACCTCTTAATTTGTAAACTAGAATTTCGGTATTAAGATTATTTTATACCAACTATTTATTTCGGGGGCTGTTTGGTTGACACTTGGCACTAAAGTGAGTGTTAAGCAAATAATTTAATTTTTTTGCTGTTTGATTGGACACATAATATAGTGAAATAAAATCCCCATGTATTGGGAACTCTCTATTATAGTTTATTTTATGGGTAAAACAAAATTGTCCAAATTTGAGTGAAAAAGAAATTCATGAGATGACGGCAAGAGAAAGATGTATGTTTCATGTAAGTATGGTAATAGGAGATTATTCCTTCCTCTTTTGTTGTAGGAATCATCGTCGCTTCTTCGTCCAAGTTCAAAGCTCTTCCCTTCCTATCATATTGAAAGCATAAAAAGTAACTATGGGAGCTCGCATGCTATGAAGTTAGCTTTCTTCCATTCGTGTGCTTCTTCAGCCAAATCCCGCCAATTCGCAAAAAGGGGAAAAAGGCCCGACTACCATCTGCCTGCGTTAGTGATGTGATGATGGCTACTGTTAAGAAGGGAAAGCCCAATCAAAGGAAGAATGTCATACCTGATGTTATCGTAAGGGAGACAGATGATTTATTCCACCGTTAGGTTTAGCATCATAAATCCTATGATTTGGCATATTTCCTACTCAAAATAAAGCATAAATCCTGCTCACAATTTATAAAACTTAGCATGTTGAAACAAAAAATTTTTATAGCTTAGCAAGTTCTAACAGTGATTTTACTTTACTCTTCATGTATCCAATTAAATATAAAAAATAAGTCATTTGCATTCATTTTACAAAAAAACCAAAAAACCTCATATATTTATTTTACTTTATAATGCATTTCTTTTTCAGTAAATCAAACAGACCCATAGAAAAAATATTCGGATCCTATAATTAGAGGCTTATGAATCCTATATAATTAGTAATTAACTAATTACTAATTAAACAAATGATTAGTATTTTCGATCATTCAAACTTATAAGTTAAGGAGCGTATTATTTAACACTTGAGTGGAAGAATTGTAATAAAAGCTTAAAATTGAAACTAAGAAATAAATAAATTAAAAAAATTATTACTTATTTCAAGAAAAAAAGACATGTTATTTTTATATAAAAATAGTATTATATACTATGATTAGAAAATAGTAAATACCAATTTTCAATTATATTATTTATAAGAATAGACTATTATGTCAAATGCTACACGTTGTCGAGTTAAAGGCCAAAATATTATTTAAAGTTTTGTATGGGATGTAAAGCTATAAGAAAGTCGTCATAAACGATAGAAATTATTATTTTTGGAGTTCGGATGTAATCAGAGGTTAATCCGGACGCCTCATGTCATTCAATGCACAATATATTAGACGAATTTTTAGCCCCATAATAAAATTTTTGGAATTAAAAAAAAAAAATCTGTCTAAAAAAACAGGCCCTGCAAAAAAAAAACGAGAAAAAAATTTCTATATCTCTCTCTCTCAAAAAAGAAAGAAGACGGCCCCCACCAAGAAAAAAAAAATTCTGTCTCTCTCTCTCAGAAAAAAGAGACGGCCCCTAAAAAAATAAACAAAGAGAATTTTTTTTTCTATTCTCCTTTCCCTCTCTAAAAAAAAGGTGCGTGGGCCCACAAAAAAAAAAAAAAAACAATTTTATTATAACAGCAACCGGCGAACAACAGTTGCTGCATTAACCACCAGCTCTAAGTAGTAATTATTGTGTCCGGACATCGAACATGTCCACAGATTAATAACAAAGCTCCACGTCACTTGGGCGCTTGGTACCGAGCACTCGGTATCGCTAAGTATTTATTCGGATTTTCGGTTTTTTGTCCGAACGTAATAACTTTTCCGCTCTAAGAGGCGCTTCATGCGAGCCCTCCGCAGGCGACCCGGCCGGCCGAATGTGTCAGAATTCGATTTTTCTGCTCAGACTGTCCAAAACAGACTTGTTTTGGATCATAGAAATCATTTTTCAACGTTTTAAATCCAATTTTCACACTTTCGGAGTTCAACGGAACATCTATGATCAAATTGGAGAAATTTTAAATTTTTTGGAACACAACTTTTTCTGACATTTTTTGCGATTTGAACTATTTGAAATACTATTATAAGTATTTTTGGACTTCTGAAGCTTTGACGTACGAAAATAGGGGGCAATTGATATATCATAAAAAAATTATGTTGATCGGGCATGAATCTTGAGGAGAAATTAGGTTGGAAACTTCAAAAATTAAATCGGAGACCATCCAAACTCCGATTTAAGCAAACTTATAGTCGAACTGAATGTCTACAAAAATCGAACCCAATAGCAAAAAATTTGATTCAATCCGAGCCCAAATGAGTCCAAATCAAAGACCCAAAGCACATTTGAAACGTTCAATCCATAATTTGGATTATCAGACAGTTTAAAAATATAACATGCTTATAGTTGAATTGAGCGGCTCGACGAGACAAATCCATCGAGCCCAAGATCATTAAATTCTGATATCATTAAGACATTAAAATATCCAATAAACAGTCCACAATCAAAGGATTCAACATCGCTTGTCCATTCAAAACACTCTCAATTTACCCTTGATATTTCTCCTATTTTTTGGTCATGCCACTCTTAGAAAATTATAAATAGACTTCCTCATTTCTCATGAGAGGGGGGTCAAACAAGGGAGAAATTAATGGGTCAGGTCACCAGACACAGCTTACGTTCGGTATTCACAGTACTGAGCAGTACTGAGCTCGGTAATGTGAAGAACTGAGTACCGAGCAGTACTAAGCTGCAGTACCGAGCAGGAGCTCAATACCGAGTAGGAGGTGTTGTAGCGCACTTTCATTGGGCTCCAAACACGTCCGGTGACTTGACCCAATAATTTCCCCAAGCAAGGAGGAAGAAGGAGGCCCAAGCAAGGAGAGTAAGAGTTCTATTGACACCAGACTCCTCGACCACAACCCGGCCACCGACTGACGTCGGACTTCCGCCTGTCGCAATATTTCTACCTAACGCTTGAACTTCTGCCTTATGCTCAAACTTCTGCCCTTCGCCAAACTTTCGCACGTCAATGGACTTCTGACCTTCATCGGACTTTCTTCTAACTTCTACCTGATGCCAGTTTCCGCTCATCACCGGACTTATATCCGATGCTAGAACTTTTGCCCGTCGCTAGACTTTTACCCATCGTCAGACTTTCGTCGGACTCCTATCAGGAGCCGGACTTCCGTCTGTAGCTGCACTTCTACCTAAAGCCGAACTTTCCCCTGCCGTCGAACTTCTGTCAGTTGCCAAACTTTTACCTGACATCGAACTTCCACTTGTCGCCAGACTTCTTCCTCTCACCGGACTTTCATTAAACTTTTATGTGCATTGGTGTGTATTGATTTGTATTGCTGTGTACTACTGTGTATAGGTGTGTATTGGTGTTTATTGGTGTGTATTATTGTGTATTTTACTATGTATAGCTATTGTGTATTGCTGTATATTTTATTGTGTATTACTATGTATTTTAATATGTATTGTTGTGTACTGATGTACATTATTATTGTACACTCAAGCTTAAATGAATATAAAATATTTTATTTGAACATTTGAAAGCTTTTTTAGCTTTTACACAGCTATGTATTAGAGAAATTATACTGAAAATGTAATTTTTAGCCACACAAATTTGTTCATTTGATGTAAGTTTTATAAGTTTTTTATGTAAAGATATGAGATTTTAGAATGAAATTATTTAAGGTAGTTACATTGAAAGCATTTAGTGAAAATACAAACTTTCAAATAATCATCTTTATTATATTCTTGTGGTATAATATTTGCATCCTTTATAGTTATATATTTTTTTATTTACAAATCAAATTTGACTGTTGAAAGCAAAAATTTACTTTAAAAACTTATAATATATGACTAGTCAATACATAGCTAAGTACTTTTAGAATACTTAAAAACCTTTTACTTCTAATCAAAGATTCTAACAGCCCCTTAATGTTGGGAGGCAAACAGTATTGCTCCAACCTTTACAATCCTTAATTATTAACAATAAAATCACTCATCAAGCTCACTTAACCAACTCAATAAACCACAAATCATATCATTATACTTTGAGTCCCTCACACTAGATTAGGAGATGTTTATTATTCTCATTAAAACAGTTAGGCAACTTTTAAAGCATATTAATATATGACTGACAACGAGCGATTTTTTTCTATTGAAATCTCTGGATAAATCAATTTGCATACATTTTCATACATTTTCATACATATCAGCTAGTGGAAGACAATTTCCTTTGTAACAGATTTTTCAAATAATTTTTTTAGTATAAATACAAACAAAACACAATCCCAAGCGAATGAAAGATTATTACGTGTGGAGACCAGACAAAAAGAACGGGTTGATTTTGTCTATGTGAACGCAATGGTGAACAATAAAAACACAATTTACTGCGCTTTTACTATTCACGAAATGATTCTTTGTGTCTGATCTCCGCACGTAATAATTTCTCCGAGCGAAACGGAAATCATACTTATGAAGAAAACTGAAAGCCAAGTGTACATAATGTATATTACTAGGTTGAATCAATAGACGAGCAGATCACCAGTGATTGCAGCATGTTAAAATAGTCCTCAAATTAAAAGCCAAGTGTACATAACGTCTACATCGTTCAGAGTTCATCCCCACATAAATGAACAAAGCTAGCTTAAAATTCTGGTTCTTATACAATTCAAAGCTTATATAAATGACGTAATATAAAAAAAAAAATTGGGCACTAATCATGGTTAATATGCTACCTATCTTTCAGTTCTTGCTCGAACTGGGAAAGTTTCTTGCGAATTGGTTCCAGGAAAGACTGCAGGTCCTCGCTAATCTGTGCCTTAACCTCTGCAGAAATGTCATTGCTAATCCGTGACTCTATCTGCAAGAGGAGCGAAAGGACAATTACCAGCATTTTATCAAGTTGAGACGATTTAAGATGAATGGAAATGTAGAATTAATATGCCAAACCTTCAAGTCATCTAGTTCACCAAATGAAAATTCAGGAATATCTACATGGCCTTTGATCTTTTCTTTTTGATCTTTGATTGACCACTCACCTGTTTTTTTTTTTTAATAATAAGTGGCTACTTCAGTAGCAGAAACGAAAGCAGCAGAGTATAGTCAAGTCATCTAGTTCACCAAATGAAAATTCAGGAATATCTACATGGCCTTTGATCTTTTCTTTTTGGTCTTTGATTGACCACTCACCTGTTTTTTTTTTTTTTAATAATAAGTGGCCACTTCAGTAGCAGAAACGAAAGCAGCAGTATAGACATACAAAACAGAAAAGAATGTGGCTATTGAATGTCATTTGCTTACTAGACCTTCGAATCTCAATGTCAACTCAAATGTGTAGCCAACTCTTTTTTTGTTCCGCACCGTGATCAAAAACGCCTGTGGCATGGATAGAGTAGATGTTGAAATATTTAGCCAATTAAAAGACAACCAATTAATCACGGGCGGATCTAGACTTAATTTTTAAGGGAGACAAATTTATAAATAAAAGTGTAGAATTTTTATTTCATAAATATCCTCACAACTAAAATTTGTTCCGGAGGCGACTCCTATTTGTTCATCGTTGTACGCTTCGCATATATGTCAGGGGTTTCAAGGGCCAGCGCCCCCGGAATAAATTTTGGATGTAAGGATATTTTTAGATTCTCTTTACTATTTCTCTTTGTATTTGGTTCATCGTTCTCTAACAATAACATCTCTACGCAAAAGATTGGAAAACTTGCTAATCATAGGAAACTACATGAATTTTTTTGTCAAACCATGAGGCTGCTAATTGCAATGTCAATAACAAAATTGGCATGCCATACATAGCTCTTGTATTTCCAGTCTATTAAAGATCTAGGAATAAAGCCTAACGTCAGCAAAGTTGAGCAAGTAGAGAGCCAGGTAATAGCTAACCAATCATTTCTCAATTCAGAGTGATCAACACAACTGTAATTAATTTCTTAAAGGCCCATATAAAAAAAAATAAAAAATCTATATATATCACATGATTTGAATTATGCATACCTTCTATTCACAGCAATAACACTATTTCATTGTCATAATTAACAATTAATTTTCTATGAATATCTTAATGCAGATCATGCATATATATTTAGCAAATGATTGTGCAAATTTACAAAATTAAGAGTCTAAAAGAAGTTCAACAAAATCAATTAGCTTTCCATCTATAACAATTTCAAATCAACTCATGCTGGTACATCTAATAATAAATGAGTTATACACAAACTCAATCATAATTAGTACCAAATCTTTAGACGTGTATTTTCTTTAATGAGAAAGTGCAACATATCGCTCATACTCCAATTAACTACTTTTGTTTAACAATTAATTTGTGGGGTATAAATACTTGTAAACTTTAATTAGGTTCCCATTTTCTTCCCAATTTTTTTTCAATGGAAACACTTCTCTATCATATGTAATAGTATAGGTAATCCATGTAATTTTATCACTTCATTGAAGTATACTTTATTATGTGAGACATATTAGTAGTTTTAAAATGTGAAACAAAATGCATTTTTAAAAACAATGAAACAATACAAAAATGAAATAATGTTTCCTCAGCATTTGTGGCAATTCTAGGACAAAGTATATGCTAACATCCTCTCAATATTTATATAGAACAAGCAATAATACATAATACCCAATGTTATGTTTCTTTTCCTTACGCAAGCTCTTCATTGTGAGGCTATACATACAACATTGTTGGCTAATAATAACTATCATTAATCATGGCTAAATTTTATCACAGTTGAAAGGCCCATAACACTCCTAATTCTATCTAAGATGAATTTTGAATGTTCACCTTAATATCCATCCTTAAACATAAAATTCTTGGTAAACATAAATGAGGCACTAGTTAAATCACCTAACTTGCTAGCATGTGTGCTCGCACACACGGAACGGCCATGCCGACCTAGCCGTCCGCTCCAAACCCATTTACGAGCAAACCCCGCTCAATCTTGCATGATTCGTAGACTCCTATCCCCCGCCTTCAACTTTGAATCCATGGCACTGCCTGACTAAACTCCTCCTCAGCCATCTTTGTCTTACCCGAACACCTGATTAGCACGATCCACACTTACCTCTATACCCTCTTAGCCTCTCGATCCAACTCACATCCTGCTTCAACCAATCCGACCCAATCAGCCCGCGATCCGGCCTAATCCTCGCCGATCTTAGGCTACCCATACCTGATCCAATCTGATCAACCTGATTTGACCCAATCAATCCCCCACGATCTGATATGATCCGCTCCAATCTGATCTGATCCACTCCAAAAGAAAGCAACATGTGTTACAATCACAAATTGGAGACTAGAAGACCGATTCCAGGGTCGATTATTACCCCGAAGCCCTCGGCCGTTCAATATTTATCCGGCCAAGCGAATTTGAAAGGGCAAGTGCCCTCCCAACCTCCCTTTGTGGGGACAGGGTGCCAAAAAGCTGCCAAATTTTTTAGAAAAAATATAACTAGTTATTTGACTTATTTCAAAAACCAATTGGAAGCCCTGAAGATAGATTTCGAGACCCATCAACATCCCGAAACCCATGGCTGTCAAATCCTAATCCGGCCAGGCGGAGTAAAAGGGCAAATGCCCTCCTTACCTCCCTTCACAGGGAAGGGAAACCGGGAGGCTGCCGAAACGTTAAACAAACAAATGACCCCCACACTTAATTAAAATTAGATTTAACAAATGATAAAAATAATAATATCAGTCACTAAATATAAATTGGATAAACATGTGAAATACATACACTCATGCCTTTATTGAAAGCTATAACTATCTCTGCAAGTATTCAATACTAAGCAACAATACATCTTGATGCAAACTCTGCCTAGCTCTACTCTTGTCAGCTTCTTTTTCACCCCTTAAAATTGCTTGCATCTTCTTGATGGAAACTAGAGAGTTACCAATATTCAAGGATTATGTTAGACATCTCGACAAGATAGAAGAGCTTATGTCGATGATGACAAAAATCCTCAATAATGTTTCACATAGTTTATTCTCAATTAAAGAAAAGATGGATCGATCAAAACATTTAAAGCCCAATGATAAAGATGAGGGGTCTTCTCATGAATATCTTTCGACCATCATTCAAGATCTTCATTAGAAACATTGAAAATTGATATATCGTTCTTTAAGGATGACAATTATCGAAGTTGATTGTTAGAACTTGACTAGTTCTTCTCGTATTACAACCTTTTGGAAAAGCAAAAGTTCACAAATGCATCGCTTTACTTGGATCGACATGTTGAAGTAGTTGAAGATAAACAGCAGACTTTTAGCGCTACAAAATTTAATGGGTTTGAACATTGCAGGCAATAGCAAGAAACCTATAACAAACATGATGGCTTGCTCGTGAATGATAACAGTGGACATGCAAATAACACATGTATTGTCTATGGGTATGAGTAAGAGATCCTTAATGCATAACCAGTCCATCTGTAAGTAAAGGATATAAAACCTATAAAACGCTACAATTCACATGTGAGAAACAAACCAGGCTGTCCGTGGATAATAGCAAGAAACTTTTAATACATGCTACAATTCACCTGTGAGCAAGAGCATAATATTGATGGTGCACACAACTAGCTTGTAGGTGACAATAGGAGATTCACAGTAAACAAAAGCTCATTTACGAACAAAGGGCATGATCTATCATTGTCAGTTGAATAAAATATGTAAAATATGCTAAATGATAAACTCGAATGAATTAAATGCCTAATACGTTTTCAAGCCATTGGATCCGCAACCCACTTGTACAAGCGGATAAAAAGTGATATCTCTATAATAGTTCCAATTTATATGTTGAAAACACAACCTGCATGAAGTCCGATCATTATTTTGAATTCCTAAATCCTAAGGTTCTAGAATGCTGCGTGGGCATGTATTCAAGTTTCATCATCCTCCTTGAAAGGACTAGAGTCGACACAATTTGGATTAACAAATAAACATCTAAATAATTAATCTTTTATAAGTGATTCGCCACCGCCCCGATGATGGATGTGTTAAAAGACAATCTCAACCGAAAAGGTTAAATCTCAAAACCAATAAAAATCTGAAAAATTAAAATGAATCTATCACTTAAAAACTTAAAGTTAAAACCCATCCACCTCCCGCAACCGTTTGTTAGGAGTGATAACTTTGAAATTGACCTCAGCTCATAAAGAGAGAATGTCGTTTTGGGTGTATCACTAAGATTCATCCTCAGATACTATATTGCCAGTAGAGACGTGGCACATGCCATCTAATTAGGTGATTTTACCGTAAAATGACACAACTATATTACGATCACGGCCAAAGCCCGTATATTCCCTAATGGTTTCAAACCCTTGAGTAATGAATCATAGGTATATTTGATAGGCATAAAACACTTTTTCTCAGCTAATGTGAATTCAAATATATCTCTTTAAACAAACACCACCCTAAATCTATACAATATTCTTGGACAAATCAACTCATGGCTGCCGACAATGTTCCTTCTATCAGTTTGGGTTGATTACCTCCTCTGACTAAGTAGACCAGGGACCATGACAGTCCGGGATGACATAACTATGATATCTTGATTCAGCTTGTCTTTGTCCCCCCCATCACCTATTTCAAGTACAAGTTGATAAATTTCAAATCTAAAAAATTCCTAAAAATCCAATTTTTAAAATCACAAAATTTGCTGCTACTATATGTTGGGTACTCAGTATTTATACTAGCATTAATCGAAAGTTCTCTCTCGTTATCGGGAGGGATAATTAACTATATGGCCTTGCGCCTATAGGAAACCAGAAGTCAGATCATAAAGTCCTCGCAAAATGAGGGCGAAATCTCAGGGTAATGTCTTATCTAAAACCCAATCTGCCTTCAAAAAATTCACCCGGAACTTAAATCTAGTAAACCTCTCCTCATCCGTCAAATAAAAGATGCGACGTAAGAGCCCAGGGCACAAAATTTTCGAAACCCATATATATATCAACATCAACATCAAGCCTTTGTCCCACTACGTGGGGTCGGCTACATCAATCTTTTTTCGCCATTGTGTCCGGTTAAAAGTCAAATTCTCATCTAAATCTAATAAAGAAATATCATTTCTAATATTTTCTAACCAAGTCTTTTTAGGTCTACCTCTATCTTTCTTAACATAAGCTAAATCTAATACCTCAACTTTCCTAATCGGGTCATCGGAAGGCCTCCGTTTAATGTGACCAAACCATCTAAGGCTCTCTATCTTTCCTGGAGCTACTCCCAACCTTTTTCACGTATATGCTCATTTCGTATCCTATCTCTAAGGTCAAAGCCACTCATCCCACCCTAAGCA
>NW_021395205.1:506754-546308 GCF_001605985.2 Dendrobium catenatum
ATATACTTTTTAAATGTCTCCCAAAAGTCCATTTTCAAAATCCAAGGCTCCACCCAAAAATCCCAAATGTTCATACCAAGTACTCAAAATCCCCAAAATCCAAAGCTCACAAAAAGCCAAATTCCATATATTTAAAAATGAAATTCAATCCATCAACGTACTCGAAAGCAAAATCAAAATCCACCCTCCGCCAACCAGTTTTGCCGAGGTGGACAAATCAAAATTTACTTTTGCTCACAAAAAGAGCTAAAATGCCTAGTCGGAAAATATTTACTGGAAGGATCCATTCTCAAACAATCTCCTGCCAGTAAAGACGTGTATTGTGTCCTCTAATCGGCGGTTCTGCCGCCAATGGCACCGCAGGATAAACGGTTATGACGACCCGGGGCCTCTGAACCGCAGTGGTTTTGCGCCCAAATGGGGCACCACAATACGGTTTATGGCCAGAGCCAATGCGTTCCTTATTGACATCAAATCCTTGAGATATTGAATCAATAGGATATGATCGATAGGCAACAAAGCCCTCTTGTCAGCTAAGGTGGATTCAAATTTGTCCCCTTAGAAAAACATCCACCCGTTTACAAGTCCTTTGACGAAGCAACCCATGGCTGCCGACAAAGGATCCTTCCTGTCAGGTTGGGTCACTAACCTCCTCTGACTAAGTAAAACCAGGGACCCACGATGACCCGGGACGACGGAACCATGGGATCTTGCATCGGGTCTATCATCCATTCCCCACCATCCGCCTTTAAAGTGCACGATGGTGAAATTTCTATTTTAATATCAAACTTTTCAATACATTCCAAATTCCCAAATCTAAATCCAATTTCCAAAATCTTCAATTACCCGTGCTGCTACTTATGCCAGATAACACGTATACTCACTGCTATTCTTGATTGACGACAGTCTTAATCGAAAGTTCTCTTCTCGTTTAGCGGAGGGCGTAATTAACTATCAGGGGCTTGCGACCTATAGGAAACCAGAACTCAGAATCATTAAAAAGTCCTCGCAAAAATGAGCGGTGAAATCTCTGGGTAGTGTTCTTATCTATAAACCCATCTCTTCTCCAAAATTTACCTCGAACTTAGTTCGTTTTAAAAACTACCCTCGCCGAATAAGAAAAACGAGCGGAGGCCGGGAGCCGAAATTTCGGAGCCCCACATTTGATAAATTCAAATCTAAAAAATTCCTAAAAATCATTTTTAAAATCACAAATTTCTGCTTACTATATTTTGGGTACTCAGTTTATATACTTAGCATTAATCGAAAGTCTCTCTCGTTATCGGAGGGATAACTTAACTATAATGGCCTTGGCGCCTATAGGAAACCAGAAGTCAGAGATCATAAAAGTCCTCGCAAAGCATGATGGGCGATAATCTAGGTAATGGTCTATCAAAAACCCACATCTGCCTTCAAAAAATATCACCCGGAACTTAAATCTAGTAACCTCTCCTCATCCGTCAAATAAAAATGCACGTTAAGAGCCCAGGGCACAAAAATTTTCGAAACCCATATATATTATTTATATTAATTATTATAATTATTTATTATATATATATATATATTTCACATCAACATCAACATCAAGCCTTTGATTCCCACTACGTTGGGTCGGCTTAATCAATCCTTCTTTCGCCATTGTCCGCGTTACAAAGTCAATTCTCATCTAAATCTAATAAAGAAATATCATTTCTAATATTTTTACTAACCAATCTTTTTAGGTCTACCTCTATCTTTCTTAACATAAGCAAATCTAATACCTCAACTTACCTAATCGTGTCATCGGAAGGCCCCTGGTTTAATGGACCAAAAACCATCATAAGCAACTTCTCTATCTTCCTGGAGTACTCCCAACCTTTTTCACGTATATGCTCATTTCGTATCCTATCTCTAAGGGTCAAGCCACTCATCCCACCCTAAGCATCTCTCATCTCGTGCATACCTTAAACTTAGTATTATGTTTCTTTTAATGGCCAACATTCTCGCACCATTAAAGCACTGCTAAATCTCACACATCTATATAAATATTTCCTTAAGTTTGATGTGAGACTTTTTATCGCACAACATAACCCGATGCATTCCTCCACTGTCAACCTATCCAACTTGAATTCTAGCTAATACATACCCCATCAATTCACATCACTCTGAACAATAGATCCAAGAATATCTAAAACGTGTACTCTTATTAATGGTTTGATCGCCCCAAAGTACAATCCCGCTCACTAGGTCTATTTCCAACTAAAATTACACTCCTATATTCAGTTTGATCTACTCACACGGCGAAAACCTTTAGACTCAAAAGTTAACCTCCATAATAAAGTTTTTACCTTCAACTCCCTTCTGAGTCTTATCAACAAGAAGAATATCATCAAGCAAAAAGCATGCACCAAGGTACATCCTCTTGTAAATGTCTAGTGAGAACATCCAGACTAAAGCATAAAGATATGGACTAAGCTGATCCTTGATGTAAATCAAACCGAAAAGAAAAATAACTTGGTCAAACCACCTTTGTGTTTGAACCACAAGTATAGCTCTGACATACATATCTTTAATTATCTTGAATAAAGCATATTAACTCCTTTCTTTTCAAGAACTCTCCATGCACTTATCTTGGAACTTTATCATATTGCCTTTCTTCTAAAGTAATAAATATCATTGTAATCCTCCTTATTCTTTTAATTCTCCATCAAAACTCTCAATAATGTATGCTCCATAGTAGACCTATCCGGCATGAATCCAAATTGATTTTTGCAGAAACATTAGTTCACGCCTCAAACCTATCTCCATAACTCGCTCCCATAGTTTTAAATATGACAACATTAACTTAATTCCTCTATAATTCGCACACTCTTTGTGCAATCTGTTGACTTGTTAACAGCTCCAACAAAAAAAAAAAGACCTCCACCGAGACTCTTCCACCGACATACCCAAACGAGAACGACACATCCGCTCATCACGCCTCACTCCACGAAATAAAACCAACGCTCCCTCTCATTCGGACGTTTACGCACACTCACGCACAGAGAGGAGTTTTGGGAAGACTTTACTCTGCATCATTGAAGCGCACCGAAAACTCAATTTCCGCTTTTCAAACCTCCGGCCGAGCCAACCCGGCGTACGACCCTTTCTGGCCACCCAACTCCGGGCCGACGCTGCTGCCTCCGCCGCCTCCGGTCGCCTCCGTAGCGGGAACCAGCGATCCAAACCCTCCGCCACCTGCTCCCGAGCTGCTGCGGATTCCTCCGATCCCATCTCCTGCCGATCAGGCTCTGCCCTAGCCCGAAAATGGCTCTTTCCCTCTCTATTATATCTTTAATATAATACTATGTATTATAAGTATAATATATTAATATATAAATTTATATTATATCTAGTTATAATAAAATATACATATGTAAAAAAAAGAAAAAAAAAAGAGAGAGATAGAGATGGAGAGAAATAAAAATGATTTTCAAACAGGTGTCGCAAGACCCGAACTTCGTACCTTAGGTCGACCGGGATGGTTTTAAAATTTGAAGACCCCGGGCCGCTCGCATCTTAGATCCGGCCGGGATGGTTCCCAAATTGAAGACCTCACGCAGTCGATCTATAGATGCCTGGTGAGATGTCTTGAAATCAAAGACCCTACGCGTCGACCTCTAGTCCGGGTAGAAGAATTTCAGCAGAGCCGCCCGATTTCTCCTCTCGGTGGAGGAGGGCACCGGGAGGGCTGCCGAAAATTTTCATTGAACAATTACGAACTTGGACAAAAAAATGGAAAATTGTATTTGAAATAATTTAAATATAAAATCAATTTAAAATTAAATTTTGATCAAATAATGTTTGACTTAAATTCAATTGACTAAATATGAATTCGATTCATAAAATTTACTTGATAATGGATTCAATCAAATTGAACTTCATTAGGGATTCTCACAATCAACAGATTACAACAAGCTTACATCGAACCACTATACAAATCATGAACTTCTCATATTGAAAGGGATTAATATTTCATTATCATATATCAATGGTTACACACAAATTAGAAAAGTAATTAGTATTTAATTTATCTCATATGATTGAGATCTTCTTTTAAAGTGGAATAACCTTTATGTGGATAGGTATTGAATAATCCTAACATTTCTAATTTTCAGGAAATACATAATCAATAATAGAGGCATTGACATTTAACTGTTCTTTTGATGTTCTGCAACGAAGGACTTCTCTGTATTCCCTTATAAAAATCTTTGCTGAAAAATTCTCATGCACTAAAATACATCATGACTTCTTTGAAAGAAATCATAGAACATTATGATGTTTACTTGTGGGTTATAATGACTATAAGTAAGTGAACTAGTGGATCTATCCATTTGGGTCATTTTATTCCTTCTCTTTGTATAGGATGCTCATCCCAAGATTGAAGAATGCATTCTCTTCCAAGTTAAATTGATAACTCTCAATAGTTATGGATAATACCACGAATAGATCTAATAAAATTTGTGCACACATTCTCATCGAATCCGCAAATGTGTGTAAGCGGAAGAAGGCGTTCGTAGGCCCTTAAATGAAATTTTTGGGCATTTCCTAAATAAAATCACTCTCACATAATGGATCATATTTTAAATATTTTAAAATGCCCTTATGTATCTAAATATGATCCCTTAAATAAAATTTACCCATGCATGTGCTCGCGACAAATTCAATAAATTTTTTAAATGCCAATTGTCCGAAATACTGCGCAGGGTCAAATACTATAACCCGCATGTGCTCCAATATCACACATCTAGAGTTCCAAATCCAACGATTTCGAGAATGCTTGGCGGGTCTATATTCAAGTTTCATCCTCCTCCAAAAAAAGACCGGAGTTGACATGACTTGAAGTATAAAATGCCTCCCAAAATTCTACAAAAATAACAAGCAACCTAACTTCACCCCGATGATGGCCGTGTTGATCGGAAATCTCAACCGGAGGGTCAAATTTCAAATCTCAAATCAAACAAAAAGTCTAAATTCTTGAAATAAAATATATATCATCTAAAAACTCAAAACTAAAAATCATCCACCCTCCCGCAACCGTTTATCGGGGGTGGATAAATTTGAAATTAACCTCAGCTCACAAAGAGCGAATGCATGTTGGTGTATCACTACGATTCATCCTCAAATAGTTCTCTTGCCAATCAGGGACGTGGCACGTGACCTCTGATCGGTGGTTTTGCGCAAAAATGCACCAATTATATTACGATCACGGCCAAAGCCCGTATGTTCCCTAAAGGCGTCAAACCCTTGAGCGATGGATCATTAGGGTATATCCAATAGGCATAAACCCTCTGTTAGTTAAGGTGGATTCATATATAATCCCCTTAGATAAACATCAACTCAGGTCTACAAAGTATTCTTGACGAAGCAACTCATGGCTGCCGACAAGGTGCCTTCTGTCAGGTTGGGTCGACTACCTCCTGCACTAAAGTAGACCAAGGATCATGACAGCCCGGGACGACGGAACCATGGGATCTTGATTGGGCTCGTCTTCATTCCCCCCAACTTCAGTTTTAAATTTGTGGTGATAAACTCTAAATTTCAAATCATCCAAATTCAAATTTAAACCCTAAAATTGTGCATTTATATGATAGTTTTTAACCTATATAACACTTTATGACTAGCCTTAATCAAAAAGTTCTCTCCTATTACCGGGAGGGGTAATTAACTATTAAGGGCTGGGCTTGCGCCTATAGGAAACCAGAACTCAGATAAAAAAGTCCTCACTAAATGAGGGCGAAATCTCTGGGTAGTGTCTTATCTAAAACCCAATCTGCCTTCTGAAAATTCCCCCGGAACCTAATCTCGTTAAAACTCTCTTTCGTCGTCGTCACACAAACACTTAAAAATAAATAGACCGATGGCGCAGAGAGGCCGGGATCACACATCCAAAATGGAAATTTTCGGAGCCCACAGCATCACCTTTATTCTTAAAAATAGGAATTAACACACTCATTCTCCACTGATCTGGCATCTTTTTAGTCTTCAAAATAGTATTAAAAAGTTTAATAAGCCAAGAATTTCCTTCATCTCCTAAGCATTTTCACATCTCTATTGGAATATCATCAGGTCCAACAGCTTTTCCACACTTCATTTTCCATCCTATATATATATAACAACTTAAAATCAAATTTATTTTTAATTATAAAAACGGATACATTTTAACAAATAAATAAATATTTATTTTGTACATAAATCATAATAAAACTTCTTTTTTTTCTATTGGTAACTTCATATGTATTCAGAATTATTTTAAAACATATTTGATATTGATTTAGTTTAATATCACCTCCAAAATTTATTCAAAAACAACAAATGAAACCAATAATTTGCAAATTAAAAAGCAGAAACCAAGTACCACCTTAAATCAAACAGAAAAATCTCCCAAATAACCCAACCTCACCCAGCCAAATCATCCGAAGTGCATATACATACAAAAACAATGCACATAGGCAGACATGAGGTTACTACGAGCTACCATGAAAGGAGCATAAGAGAAGACTTTACTTGAAAAGCTGTTTGGTTGACCATAATATAAAGAAAGTTAAGCAAACATTAAAGAAAAACTCATGAATTTTGATAACACAATATGGTGGGCATACAAACTAGCAAAGAGATGAGATATTTGATATTTTACATAAATGCAGACAAGAAAAGCATGAGGGATAGGAGAGAGAACAAAAAAGCATAACTCCAACTATAGCAAATGATGTAAATGTTACAAGGCAAACAGAATACCAGACCATGTTTTCCTAAGCAACATAAAACTACAGTTCATCATGGAATGCCACTGGTAGAGAGGGGCAAAAGTAATTAAGAGATAGAAGAGGGGGATTGGATTAAGACAAAGCTTGCACTCATATGAATGTAGATAGTTGCAAGAATGACGTTATAAATTAAAGCAACTAAATAATTGCAATATTTTCGATGAAATTGCAAGCTTATATACCTCAGTCATCATATATTATTCTATCTACTAGAAATGAAGTATAAAAGATGTAGCCTCAGCAGCGAAATCTAGCCAGAATAATCGCATAGCTTCAAAAATGTCATATTATTTATCTCATAAAAAGCAGCCTTGAAAAAACAACATAGAAAGTTCAATTAGATTAAGAAATGCTGACAGCCCAGGAGAAAATATCACACAATCCACAAACTTCCAAACGGACAGCATAAAGCTAAGAACATTACCACAATTACAATTTGGTGCAGCACAATATCTATGACATTAACAGCATACTTACATCCCCTGAACATTTGGTAACTTCGTCAATAGCTGCTTTTCCTTTAGAAAACTCCAAGGACATCGAACTAAGAAGCTCCTACAATTCAAGAAAGGAACTAGTTTAAGTCATTGATATAACATTAATAACTTCATCAATAGCTGCTTTTCCTTTAGAAAACTCCAAGGACATCGAACTAAGAAGCTCCTACAATTCAAGAAAGGAACTACTTTAAGTCATTGATATAACATTAATTAATAAGTTAACAGAAGAAATTAAGAAACAAAAAAATTTCTTATCACTAATCAAAACAATGCATACTGGACGCCAAACCTTAATTCTACCATTTGCCCATGAATTTAGATTTTTTTCCTCCCAAGTTCCAGCCTGCAAGATGCAAGATTATCAGGTAAGACCAAAAAATGTTAAAGCACAATTTAGAAGTTAGATAAACAGGTGGAATGCCTAAAAGTTACATAAGAAAATGCAATGAACATGGACCTGTTCTGACACCAATCCAGGTCTAAATCAAATGAAGTAAATTCAATAGAATAAGTTGGGCATCGAGAAGCAACCATAAATGATAGACCTTGTGCATAGAGCTGCAAACGAACCGAACTGAGCCAAGTATGTGCGTATTCATGCTTGATTTCATTTATTATCAGTTTGCTCAAGTTTGGTTTGAGTTTGATTCAAGCTTTATTATTTGTGTTCATGTTTGGTTCATTTAAATTAATGGGTGTTCATGTTTGGTTCATGTTCGATTCATTTCATTCTTATCGAGCTTTAAAACAAACAATCCTTATCGAGTTAGAAATGAGCTCTACTTCTAGATGTTCATTAACTTAACAAACGAGCCTTATCGAGCCTTCTAACAAACAATTACATCTGACATGTTCGTGAACATATATAGCTAAGTTTTTTAAACTATCAAACAAGCTCATTCACGAACTTATCTAATGAGTATTCTTGAGCTATCAAATGAGCATGTTCATGAACATATCTAATTAGTATTTTCGAGCTATCAAATGAGCTTGTTCATGAGCAAACGATCTATGATTCATCTTATATTTGTTCAAAGAGCGGGCTGTTCATGATTTTAGGCGGATGCGGGAAGTTAAAAAAAATAACTTTAATATATATATATATATTAAAACTATAATATATTTCTAATTGAGCTTCTTAATCAAGATGAACTTGTTCACGTGCATTAAACAATATTGTTCATGAACATAAGCGAACCAAATGCCAAGTTGTTCAAGCTCGTTTATTTAGCTATTGAGTATTTAGAAAAGTGTTCAAGCTCGTTCGTTTACCTTATCAAATGAAAATGAACAAGCTTTTATCAAGTCGAGCCATGAGTAGCTCGTCAAACTCTTGGTTCATTTGCAACCCTTGTGCAGCTTAAAATGTGATTGGATTGCTTGGGCTCGGGATTTGACGAGAAGCAAAATGACAGATAGAGTGTAATTTCCTTTGTTTTGCTTCTCCTGTATTTATTGATTTGATTTGTTGAAAAGGAAGTTATCGTAGCGAAGAAATGCATTATTTGGTGATTAACTGCTGCCAGTGGGACCGATCAACAGCAAGTTGATTGGTTCATAGAGAGACGCATCTACTTTCCTTTTCATTATTTTGATTCATTCATTTTCATCATCATTTTTTTAGTCAACACTTCTAAATGACCCGATTAGGAGAATAGATGTATTGGATTTTGCCAACATTAAGAAAGATAGAGGTAGACCTAAAAAGACTTGGCTATAAAATATTAGAAATAACCTTTTTGGGTTAAATTTAAATGAGAATTTGACTATTAACATAACACAATAGAGAAATAAAATTCATGCATTTGACCTCACATAGTGGGATAAAGACTTGACATTGTTATTGCACTATAATTTTTTATATCTTAAATAATAGCTATATTTAAATATGAATGTATGAGTGTTACACTGTTACTGTACATACAAATAGGATTATAATTACATAATTAATGACCTCTAGAACTATGACTTCAAAGTTTATAAGGCGAAGTCAAAATATTATATATTTAATTGGGAAGTCATTTATCTGTCTAACCAAACACCTGCGTGGCTACTTCCCCTCACTTTTTGCTTCTCCGGTTCTTCTTACATCCAACAAAAAAAAAATCTAGCCCTAATCTTTTGGCATTAGATTTTTTCAAGCATTGTAGTTGTAAGCTAAGATTTATTTAGCATATTTGAAAATAACAAAATCTTTTTAGAGAAGGTGTGAAAAAAACACATTAGAAGAACATAAAGAAATAATAATAATAACATATCCTCTACATATGATTCAATTTTTTATCATCATAAAACTTTAGTTTTATCTTGATGAAAATATTATGATCTCTTAAACAATCTTTTTAAAGTAAACATGACATTAAAAAGTAAAAACTGAATTCTAACAGTGCTTAAGGTTTATATGACAATATATCAAAGGTTTGAGCATAGTAATTATGCACTTTCACACATCTGTGAGCTTGCTTTAAGTTACAGGTTTAATATAATAAATCCTAATTTTGCATTACTTACAATATTTAAATATCAAATATTATAATTCATCACTAAAAAACCTATGCACACATAATCAAATTCCTATTTTTCTTTACAATGATTTTTTGTGCACCATTAATTTTCTTGATGCGCCTTTACAAAATTGTACTTGTGAGAACAATCCTTGCTTGGTTCACTAGGCCAAACTTCTTAGAAGGCGGATATGGAGTTCAATACTCATTTTGCAAACGGTTGAGAGAAATATTACCATAATCCGGAGGAATGGACTAGGTAAAAATCACCAGTTTAATTTGTAAATTTCTTATTGTTTTTTAAGAGGCAAACCTTTTTTTTTTTTTTGGTTGTTGATGTCATAATATTGGATTGGCTATTTTATGTATTAGTCTATATTGAAAGGTTAGGTTGCCATTGTTGTTATTTGGAGGCCATGAATCTGGGATTTGATTTACGAAAACCATCTCTTGATAAATTCAGGTGTAAGCCATGTATGTAAACTCCTTGTCATGCATTGGCAAGAGCTTCATACATTGAGTATACTTTTTAGTATATTATTCAATTGCATTTTTTGGTCAATATGTTTTTCTTCTTGTACGTTAAAAAAAATAGATAAAGGGATTGGGTTTACTCTATCATCTGTTATAGCTAATTCATAACATGTTAATTTGTGTAGTTTATTTTTACCGACTAAAATTCCATTTTTAGTAAATACACACACATATATTACCGACTAAAATTCCATTTTTAGTAAATACACACATACGCACATATATATATATATATATATATATAAAGGAGAGCTTCACTCAAAAACATATAAAAACATGCAGATTTCTCTATCGCTGCTCACCTTAAAGGGGAAAAAAAGCCTCCAACCCTTGTTTTGAAAACATCTAACAAAACAAATACAAATCTTTGAAGATCTTGCTTAAGACTATGAGAGTCCTTACATATATTCTATGTGAAAACACTTTGAGGCTATTTGATCTGCTGACATATGCAACATAACGCAAGTTATTAGTAAAAATCAATTCTTTTCACTAACATCTTTTAATAAAAATTTCATGACGGATAGTTAGGTCCTATTCTGATGTCATTTAGTTGTCAGCCAACTATTTGGGAGCTAAAATAAATGAAACAAAAAAGGAAGATGATAATCTCCATTGATCTTTATAACATTATAATATTTAAGATAGCATTAAATCAAACTCATTGAATTTAAAGCAAAATATTGTTATCTAAATAACACGTCATCTAGAGCATTGCTAAATGAACTAAACTGACCATTTATGCAAATATCTTTACATTGATGTTTACAATAAGATTTGCATGGAAAAGTGCATGAGCTTCTACATTAGTACTATGAAGGTCTTTATTGAGTAATAAGAAGAAAGGATCTAGAGCACCAGACAAAAAACCACCTTCATCCCTCTTTCCATCTTGACTTCTCAAGATAGTCTTCTGCCTCTCAAGAGTAGTCTTCAAGGGAGCAACGACGATCGTCTTCAACATCTTGATTACTTGTTACCGGGTTCGACAAAGTTGAACCTTCAAGGGAGCTACGGAAACGTAGGATTTCGTTTCGCCATTGCCAAAGCTTAGTAAACGTAGGATTAAATACACTTTCTATGCTTCTACTCTAAATGTTATATTAGGGATTTTGTTGAAAGCTATTTATTTTGCATGTTATTGAATTTCTACTTGTTTTGAATCTCCAAGTGTTTGGTATGTGGCTTAGCCTAAACGTAGGCCCCCCTCTTTTGTTTTTTATCGTCGTTTTGATTGCTAATAGTGGTAATCTTACATGCTTAATTCAAGAAATCGTGCAAATTCTTATTTCATCATTTTAAAGCATATAGTCCTACATCATAATTGTTTTTTGGTTATCATGAGGTTGTTTATGATTCAATTAATGTGGCTTTTTAATTCAATTATATGGCTTTGTGAGTGTCAGCTAGTCCAATTAATGAGGGTCTTATAATTGTTGTCAAGGTTTTAGGTTTGATTCTCGCCCCCTACAACATGATAAATTCCTACCTTGAGGAATTTTAAGTGGGCAAAAAAGTAATGTCATTTAGAGTTTTTGTTTTTCTTGCTAGTCATTGGCCCCTTGTGCAACTTGAACTGTGACAGTGGTATTTGTTTATATTCTAATGTCTACTGCGAAAGATCAAAATTACCAGATAATCATATCTCCGTATGCATTAAGATCGGATGATGCAGTCTTTTTAGCTCTAAGTTTGACTGCCGTCATTTACATTTCAGGCTGATTTCTGTCTATTTCTGCATGGTTAAATAAAATCGGCAGATGTTCCTGATTCTCATCTGAATATTTTTTTAAACTCACTCTTGTGTGTTGTTATGATATGTTAGCCTGAGGTGAAGCTTACTGTTGGCGGCTTGCTGCATTCATTGGGCTTAGGAAAATATTCCATCAACTTCCAGGCGGAGGAGGTAATTCTATCTTCCTTAAACTTTAATTTATGTTATTTCAAGTAATGTTTTGGAAGTGCTCATGATTATCTTATCTTGATATACTGGCTTTAGTGGATCCGCTTATGATTAGGCATCATAAAAATTTCCATATTGGCTTGGAGAATTTTGCTAGCTTCTGCCGTTAAACCTTCTCTTGAATGAGATATACCATGAGATCTCTCTGGAGTTGGATTAAACACTATTGAAAATCTAAAGTACTTGTATACATTATGTTATAGTGTTGCTAAGGGTTTGAAGATTTATGAATGGAAAGAGCAAACTAAGATATAAAGAATATAATCATATATTCCACTCCAAAGGCAGGGTATCATTCAAAATATGATGTTTTTAACCTAATTTTCATGGCCATATAAACTTTCATATATGAATCTAAGGGGAAGTTCCAAAGCCATGAGACTAGAACGAGACATTTTTTAGAATGAAAAGACATTCATGAATAGCCTTTGATCGTTCATGGAAGTTAGATGAATAAGAGAGTAAGAACCGTGTAAAAGCTTCAATCACAAAGATGCATGGATCTATGGATGGCCGTCCAAACTTGAATCTATTTGTAAAGTTAGTGGCCTACATATATATTTACAATAGACAGATTGAATAGTTAGATATAATGTTTTGGTGTTCTATTGAGAATGGATGTGCACGTTATGTATGTGAAAAGTATCTTTCTATTGTATTGGTATGGAAGACATCATCTTGTCATTTTAGGAGTTTGAACGATGCTTAGTATATTTTTTGCTTGCTTATTCTCCTAAACGTGTAAGATATTGGTGGATCATTTATTTTCCTTATAGTAAAATATGATAAAAAAGTGAAAATGGGATTCATCCCATAGGTTTCAACTTTGCTTCTTAAATCTATACATATGGTAAGTAATTCAATCAAGAGAGGTGGCAGCCTTTAATTACCCCTTTTTAATCACTTGTTACCATTAATATAGAGTAGATTGGTATCCTTAGCATATACTACGGGCTTTCCGGCAGTAGTGGAAGTGCACTTCTCCTTCTTACTATGACTGCAAATAAAAAACATGATTTTTAGAGCGGCAATTGTACTATTTCCTATCACCCTATTTTGATTTTCTTTTGTTAGAAGGTTCCATATTAATTTTGCACTTTATCCTGATGTAATGTCGCGTTAGTACAGTTTCTTTTGTGATTTTTTGAAATAGATGCTGTTGAAAGTATCACGAATGTTTAACTGCACTATATCGTATGTTAAATATCAACAATTTAAATGTGCTAAACCATTTCATCCAATGATTTCATTATAATTTTTTGACCCAACCAAAAAGTATCTTAAAATTTAGTATTGCAAAGTTGAGGATGCTCAGGTGGATGAGTGGCTTTACATTTAGAGACAAAATGCAAAATAAGTATATACGTGAAAATCTCACTTAGCCTATTGTGTTTAGCTCGAAGGCATCCGCGTCGCCGGCGACCTGCTTCCCATCCCAAAATCCATGCTCGTACCGGAACGCAATGGTGCCGGACAAACCATCGTCGACTCCGGCACGCAGTTCACGTCCCTACTCAGCAGCCCTACTTACTCCGCGCTATAAACCAAATTTTTAAAGCGGACAAAGAGATAAGGGTTGCTGAAGGAATTGGCCCTACCCGTATCTTTCCTGGCCGAAATACATGCAGAACGCTGAAAGTTTTGGTGCAGTTCTCTCGACGCCAACATCACACGGCTCATTCCTCCCGCACAGCTCAGTCTCGGTGCCACGTACAACTTTTTGTTCGCGTAAGCTCATAGTTTTTTTAATACTATAAATAGAACCGATGCAACTTAGAAATAACAGGTCTAAAGAATTATCAAATGAGAGTCTTCAAGAATTTCGTGTAGATTCAGCTTACATGTCTGCTGTAGTGAAGCGAATATCACTTGCTCGACGAATTGATAAAATCTAGCAAAAAATATCTCATGTATGATACATTTTTACTTGGATAAATACAATGTGATTTAATGCACTTTTATTATTTTTCATTTATGCCTGTTTACTCTGTACTTTATAGTTGTGGGTCATTTTTTATTGTTGTTCAAACTATATCTGTTGTCCTCTGCACTTATCATTTAAAAAAATTGTAGATAATTGTGGATTTACTCGTAACATATCTTCTTTGGTGGATATACTGTAGTTTGTTAAAAGAGAGATCAATCAACATTAAATTTTAGTTCGAAGTTAATTTGAGTCTTAATTCTGATAATAAGTTTTAAACTGACCTATATATATCGAACTAACTTTCCACTGAAAAAATATTAGTTTTTGTTCAGGTTAGTGAAATAATGAGTTTGCATATCTTAATTTAGTTAATCAATTGTTAATTTTTTTTAAATCCCATTAGATATGTCTGCATCATCATAGACCACTAAAATTCTTCTTATAGAGCCAAAAGGTATATTGTGTCTCATGTGCCATGAAGATTTTAAAAGAGCAAAGAGGCTCAAATATGTTGAGGATATATAAAAGTACTATAAAAGCCATAAAAAGCAGTTAAAGTACCGCTGCGACAAGTGTGGTAACTGTTTTTTGCAAGAGGCGGAACTGTTAATTTACAAACTCAAAGCAGATCATAAAATTAAGGCCTCGTCTGATTAGACTTTATGGCAGTTGCCAATCAATAAACACATCAATAGATTGGCAACTGCCATAAAGTCTAATCAGACGAGACCTTAATTTTATGATCTGCTTCGAGTTTGTGAATTAACAATTCCGCCTCTTACAAAAAACAGTTATCAAACTTGTCATATCGGTACTTTAACTATTTTTTATGACTTTTATAATATTTTTCCATATCCTCAACATCTTTGAGCATCTTTGCTCTTTTGAAATTTTTATGGCACACAAGACAGAGTATACCTTTTAGCTCTATACGAGAGATTTTAGTGGCTTCTGATGAAGCAGATATATCTAATGAGATTTTAAACAAAAAATTAGCAATTGATTAACTAAATTAAGATATGCAAACTCATTATTTTACTAACATGAACAAAAACTAGTCACCTTGCAGTGGAAAGTTAGCTCAATATATGTATGGCAGTTTAAAATTGACTTCGAACTAAAATTTAATGTTGATTGATCTCTCTTTTAACAAACTACAGTGTATCCACCAAAGAGGATATATTACGAGTAAATTCACAATTATCAACATGTTTTTTTCTAATGATAAGTGCAGATGACAATAGATAAAGTTTGAACAACAATAAAAAATGACTCACAATTATAAAATACAGAATAAAAAGGTATAAATAAAAGACAATAAAAGCACATAAAATCAAATTGTATTTATCCAAGTAAAAATGTATCATATCTAGAATATTTCTTGCTGGATTTTATCAATTCGTCGCTCAAGTGATATTCGCTTCACTACAGCAAGCATGTAAGCAGAATCTACACGAAATTTTTGAAGACTCTCCTTTGATAATTCTTTGGACCTATTATTTCTAAGTTGTCTCGGTTCTATTTATAATACTAAAAAAACTATGAGCTTACGCGAATAAAAAGTTGCACGTGGCACCGAGACTGAGCTGTGCGAGAGGAACGAGCCGTGTTGTGTTGGCGTCGAGAGAACTGAACCAAAACTTTCAGTGTTCTGCATGGATTTCGGCCAGGAAGAATACGGGTAGAGCCAATTCCTTCAGCAACCCTTACCTCTTTGTCCGTCTTAAAAATTTGGCTTATAGCGCGGAGTAAGCAGGGCCGCCGAGTAGGGACGTGAACTGCGTGCCGGAGTCGACGATGGTTTGTCTGGCGCCAGTGTGTTCTGATACGAGCACGGATTTTGGGATGGGAAGCAGGTCGCCGGCAACGCGGATGCCTTCGAGCTGAACACAATAGACTAAGTGAGATTTCGAATAGGGGAGTGTAGTTTAAGTGGGGCAGGAAGACGAGGTTGGCGTCACCGAGGACGAGGACGCCGGCCGCGTAGGTTGCGGCAGGGATGCAGTTAAAGAAACATCCGAAATGATTGAGGGAAATGGAAATCATGAAGCAGAAATGGAGCTGAACGAGGCGTAACTATCATCAGTTATTGAGTAACCCAAAAGCAGCTATCGAAACGTGTCAGGCAGCTAACCTGATTCCATACGGATCCCAGCGACACAGGCTGGGATTGCTTAGAGATGTCCTCCGGGGTAAGCTTCCGAGGCACAGGCAGCGGCGCCGCGTCGTCCTTCGTCTCCCTCACCCAATACGTATACGAGGACTGCTTCTCCGCTACCCCGCCCTCCATCAACCCAATCCCACTTTCTTCTTTTCGTTGATCCGCCACAGTACAAAGTGAAATCCCAGTGAAGAATCAAATCTAGGAAACGACGAGGATGATCCCTTCTTGAGCTCAAGAATCAAAACAGAAAGAACGGAGTAAGGGGAAGTATAACTTGGCTGCCGGAGATCGAGAGGAGGAGGAGGGGTTTTGAGGTTTGCTGGAAAAACTGGAAAGCTCTCCTTGTTCCTTGTTACCGCCTGTGGCAAACTAAAGCGTTCCTCTGTCGATCTGAGGAAAGTAGAGTCGGCGGCGACTGGTCAAGAACGGCCTGGTTGTCTCTGGATGGTTCGGTTTGACGGATGCGCGCTATAATTATATTTATTAATTGTGGATTTAAATACATTTCATCAAATTATTATATTTGTAAGTAAATAATATTAAATTTTGAATACTTATTTAGAGTATTTTTTTTTATTTTTCTATATTTATTTTTTTTAAATGACTCAAATTAACTTTAAAACTTTCACAGTAGATATTTTGAGCTTTATTTTTAAATAGCACTCGACTGCCAACTTTTATTTTTAAATTTGAATACTTATTTTCTTTGAGATAGTTTTTTTATTATTATTTTTAGTAAAATAATACTTTGCAAGAAGCAAGAAAGTCATCCCAAACTTAGCCAATAATTTTGCTTGTGACAACTTTTTTATTATTTTTTAAACAATTTTCTAATACAAAAAGATATTGAAGTAAAAATTTTATATTAGAAAGCCATTTCAAAAAACAGAAAGAAAATTATCTCAAACAATGCATAAAATGATATGATGAAACAATTATAAATTTACATTAATAGTAAAATTATTTTTGCCTTGCAATAGAAATACCACTTCATTAGAAATAGAACTTCAGGATCTCAATAACAAATTCAATAAATTAAAAATTAAATTACTTTAATATATGACATACTTATATCAATTTAATTCATTCTCAATTTTTCATAAATAAAATTGATATATTTTGCTGAATTCTACATTTCAATTTTATAAAATATAGACCATATTGTATTTTAGGCGATTGAGGAGAAACTTTCTTATCGACATAAAATCCAATTATTTTTTTTTAAGTTTAAAGTTTTAAGAGTTTGCATAAAGATTCGTGAAAGCCCAAATATATGTCAATTATCTTTTGATTTACTCACTAAGAAACTTACTTCGATGTTACAAATCCCTATAATAATATTAAAAAGATTGTTAAGGATCATTGTGTAATCGTTAATCCCAATAATTATCTACTTCCATACATTTAAAAATTATTTAATAATATTGGCATAAAAAACTTTTGACCTAAATAATCAAGCACTTGAGCTTCCTAAAAAGCTGTTTTCTATATACTTAGGTTTCGTTTGAGGCAGTTTTATTCCTACTTTTTAAAGATGCTTTCTAATAAAAAAAATTAAAAAAATTATACTAGAAAGCCACTTTAAGAAGCAATAAGAAAGCCGCCCCAAATAAAGCCTTAAACTTCGTTTGGGACGACTTTCTTTCTGCTTCTTAAAACTTCTTAGTATAAAGAAGTTGCTTTAAGAAACAATAAGAAAGACATACTAGGTCCCTCCAGGGAATTTTTGTAACCTTTCAAGTCAATAAGAAAAAGCTTCAAATATATAAATATATAAAGGAGAGCACAAGAATATAAAGCAAAAGCCAAATAGAATACAAAATGAGTTTAAACTAGCAAGCAAAAATACATGGCATGTCTAACCACTAGCAATTTTTCCAGTTTTACAGCTATTCAATAAGATTGGGCATTGCATGAAGCATTAAATCTATTCTGAAATATTTTTTGCACTATTACCTTTCATCTTACATTTGGTTTCAGCATTTTCATTCCTAATACTCATCAATTTTACCAACCTACATTGTCTTAGATGCCACTGCCACGACCTCTAATATAATCATTTCTAAGGTTTCATTTGTGACAGTTTTATTATTATTTTTTAAGCAGCTTTTTGATAAAAAATTTTATTTTTAGTACATATTGCAGTAATACATATTGCAGTAATCTTGACAGGAAGTCATTAATATCACACCCACTAAAGTGAAAGTTGATTTTTTTCTCTAATTTAGATTAGCAAGTTATTACAGTCACAGCTTGGTAAGGATATCATAAAGTTTAGGAGGCATTGTAATTAACCGAACAAAGAAAAACATAGTTATCACATCTTTGGATATGAAAAAGAGTTCAACTAGTTTCATAGAAAATAAAACAAAGAGTTAAATAAAGCTAAAGCAACAAGCTAGCGAAATAAGTTAAAGCCCAAAGGTAGATAACTTTCATAGTAGCAAGCAATTCAACAAAGGACGGCATCAATAAAACAAAAATAGATTTCTGAAAACCAACTAAAGTAAGAAACAACAAGGTACCATGGGTGTCCCCAACTCTTTCAGGTCACTGTCTCCCATTTGCCTTAGCGCTGCCATGTCAATCTGCCAACAGAAGCCAAAACCGTAAATCTCAAACAATTAAGCAGATCTTGCAAAGGAAGCTCAAGTCGTCATACATAGACATGAAAGACAAGGAACAATCTAGAAAAAAAAACCTGGTATAATGATACAATAATATCAAACCTTTATCTCACTACGTGGGGTCAGCTACATAAATCTTTTTTCTCCAATGTGTCATATTAAGAGTCAAATTCTCATTTAAACCTAATAAAAAAAAATTCATTTCAAATACCTAGCCAAATTCTTATAGATCCATCTCTACCTTTCTTAACATAGGTCAAATATAATACATCAACTCTCCTAACCGGATCATTGAAAAGCCGACATTTTATGTGACCAAACTATCTAAGGCGATTCTCTCTAATTTTATTTGCCACTAGAGCTACTCCAACATTTTCACGTATATAATCATTTTGCATTTTATCTCTAAATGTAAATTCATTCATCCACCTAAGCATCCTCAACTTTGCAATACTTAATTTTATTATACTTTTTGGTTGGGTCAAAAAAATTATAAAGAAATCATTGGAAGAAATGGTTTCGCCCATTTAAATTGTTGATATTTAACATGATAATATAGTGCAGTTAAACATTCGTGATACTTTCAACAGCATCTACTTCACAAATTTAAGAGACTCCTCAAGGTTAAACCGTCAAACAAAAAGAAATGACAGAAATCACAAATGAAACTGTACTAACGTGCCAATTATTACGTCCTCCAACCGAATGTTCCTTTAGGTTCGGCCCACCAATATTATAATGCCACGTAGCAGCCCGAAGACCCGATCCAAACCCGTGTTAAATTTTTTTTTAAATGGGTGAAACTCAAAATCCACACGTGCTACAACCCAAAATAAAGCGGGTCGGGTCGGCGACTTTTCGTCAAGCTACGTGGCGCGTATACATTGGTGGCCGAACGTAGAGGAGCGCACGTTCACTGGACCGAATAAAAGTTCCATTACATCAGGAGAAAGCGCAGAATTAATACGGAACCATCTAACAGAAGAAAATTAAAATAGGGTGATAGGAAAGAGTACAATTGCTGCTCTAAAAATCATGTTTTTTATTTGCAGATATAATAAGAAGGAGAAGTACTCTTCCACTACTGCCATGAAAGCCTGTGGTATATGCTAAGGATACCAATATACTCTATTATAATGGTAACAACTGATTAAAATGGAGTAATTAAAGGCTGCCAGTATATGGATTTTTTTATGATGCCTAATCATAAGCGGATCCACTAAAGCCAGAACGACTTGCCTTTTCAAGAGGCAAACCTGCAAGACATTGGCTATACATAAATTTGCATCCTATGTTGATTGTTCATGCATTATGCACTCTAAATACAGTTTATAATAGGTAATCAAGACTTAGCTTTTTGTCAATATCTTGAACGAGGAAAACAAAAGAACAAGAAATTGTGCAGATGTTGAGAAAGGTCAAACCAAGCAATGTTAAGCTTAATACCATGTATTGGCATAATAACTGGTGAAACTCATAGTGAAAATTCAATATTTATCAAGATAAGATAATTATGAGCACTTCCAAAACATTACTTGAAATAACGGAAATTAAAGTTTAAGGAAGACAGAATTACCTCCTCCGCCTGGAAGTTGATGGAATATTTTCCTAAGCCCAATGAATGCAGCAAGCCGCCAACAGTAAGCGGCACCTCAGGCTAACATATCAAACAACACACTAGATTGAGTTCGAAAATTTTTTCATAAGAGAGTCAGAAACATCTACCGATTTTATTTAACCATGCAGAAATAGACATAAATCAGCCTGAAATGCATAAATGATGGCAGTCAATCTTAGAGCTAAAAGACTGCTTCATCCGATCTTAATGCATATGGAGATATGATGATCCGTTAATTTTGATCTATCGCAGTAGACATTAGAATATAAACAAATACCACTTTCCAAGTTCAAGTTGCACAAAGAGCCAATGACTAGCAAGAAAAACAAAAACTCTAAATGACATTACTTTTTTTTGCCCACCCAAAATTCCACAAGGTAGGAATTTATCATGTTGTAGGGGGCGAGAATCAAACCTAAAACCTTGACAACAATTATAAGACCCTCATTAATTGGACTAGCTGGCACCCACAAAGGCGTATAATAGAATTAAAATGCTACATTAATGAATCATAGACAACCTCATGATAACCAAACAGTAATTAATCCTTGGAAATAGAAAGCTCAGCCATATCATGTAAAGTGTTATATTTGTATGCTAAACTAACTTTTATATAGCTAAGCTAGTATAATGGAAATGAGAAGATTAAAATAGGAATGTGGCAAAACTAAAATGATAATTTGAGAAGAAACTACATTCGAGGAATGATGAGAGTAGCAAAAGGAATTAGATAATAAACTTGTGTGGTTTGGGTGTGTACAATAAAGATGGCTTCGAGTTGAGTTCGAGAGAGTCAAACTTGGCTCAAAATCAAAATATATTGCCAGCGAGCTAGCTTCAACTTGATAGGATTTGCTTTTGTGTCAACTTAAAATCTAGAATGGTCAAAATAAGAAAAAAATACTAGTTGTATGTCCAACTTGAGATTCCTCAATTAAATCAAGACAATTATTTCCAATCAATTTAGAATTGACTCAAAACTAGAGTAAGTTTCGGGCAAAATTGCCAGCCTTAATGTACATAAGGGATACAAAATGTACCAATTAGACCAATAAATAAACATAATGTAAATAAATTACCAAGAAATGATGGACTAAAGGTAATATAGATAGATGTTACTCAAAACAAATAGATTTTCACATTTTATATCATTCAACAGCAAAAAATAAAAAATCATCATCATCATCGTTAATTTTATCCCAACTATTTGGAGTCAAATTTATAAAAAGAGTGCATTTTAAATTAAAATTAGCTTAAGGAGCATATTAATAAAAGAATTTAAAAAGGAGCAAATACGGAACTTCCGAGTTTTACAAAAACAGGATCTTCATTATCCGGTTTCTACTTTGATTGTGATTTTAAAAGAAATCGGAAGATAAAATTATGATTTCGTAAGAAACCGGATTTTCATCTTCTATTTTTCCTTTAGAAACGGTTACAGCGAATTACGTTTCTAACTCTCTTATATTTTATTTTAATGTTTTATAACTTTTTAGTATTTTTCTATTATTTTAATTATAACTTTTCATAATTTTTTATTACAATTTTATTTTGATTATAACTTTTAACTTTTTAACTTTAACTATAACTTTTTGTTTAATTTATTATTTCAATTTTAACTTTTTAGTTATAGTTTTTATAATGAATTTTATAAACCGGATAATGAAGATCTGGTTTCAGTAAAAATTTTGTTTCTTGGGATGGTTTGTCGATTTGCTATAGTCTTTGTTTGGCCTTCTCAATAAGTTTTATCTTTTGGGGTGCTTGGTTGTGTTAGGTTTTTTATATCAATTGGATATCAAAGCATAGGTCGTGGTTCTGCTTCTACTTATGTAATTTTTAAAGGGGGGAGGGAGTTGAATTAATTTTGTAAATTTTTTCATACTTATAATTTTCTTATGAAGTTTTCAATTCAAATCTCATACATTCAATCACAATGCAGTGCAAAAGCAAAAGAGATTATGCACAACAAAGGCTATCAATAATAATGACATAACCTAGTAATTTTAAGGAGAATGATAAATAAGTATCAACAAAAAATACCAATAATAAAGTTAGACACAAATTATGTGAAAAATTTAATGTCATGAAAATAAATGTTGGAATAAAAATAATGTAAAACAACAAAAAAAACTCTGAATTATAAATAATAATATTACAGAATCATAAAAGCATAATTTCACAAAAAATATAAATTTTCTTTAAATAAAATAATGAAAAGTCCAAAGTACTTACCTGAGGCCAGAAGTAGATGGTAAAAAAGCAGGAACAATCACAACCTCAATATGTTAGATGCGGACAAGTTATGAAAATAATCCTAAAAAGAAAGTGAAATATTTGTTATGTGAAAAAAAATTATAGAATAAAGCAGAACATGAATTTATCTAAATATATCCAATGCTAAAAAGTTATATATAAAAATTATGGGGGAGATAATTGATTTGATATGGAAAAAGCGTTAGGTAAAATATAACTTTAATCATGTGTAAGTTTTTAGTAACAATGATTCATATACTTCTATTCATTGTTGTAGCATGGATTCCATAAACTATTTATCATTTGCATTGTAGCTTTTACATGAAACTCAAGAGATTGTTTGATAACCTAAGTATCAAATATAGAACTCAAGGGCATTCATATATATAAATTTTGTAGTTTGATTTATTGGGAAAATGCAACAAATTGAAAAAAAAACTCACTTTAATAAGGAGTTTTGAAAATAGCAAGTTTAATGTAGATGCACTGAATTATCAAATAAATTTAGTTCACCGCTGCTAACTACAAAATAAATAGTGATTCGATATTATGTAATAAGCATGGTTAAATTTGGAAGTACGATGAGATACTTATTTCTCCATCATAATAATATTTCCTTTCTTCACAAATTTCTGTACCCTATCTCTCAAGTCATTGCGTATGAAGATCTTAATCTTTGGCTTGCATCCTAGTTTCTCTATCTACATCTCAATCATCTCTCTCATTTCTTAGCTATCTAATTCTATCTCTCTTGCAACCTCTCCATGTTAGATGTTATGGAAAGAGAAGCGACGACTGGAGTGGGAGAGCTAGAGTCGAAAAGAGGATTCCTCACTTCTTTCTCTCATTCTAAACTGTGCATGAGACTTTCACCTCGCACAGATACTAAGTGATAAAAGAAAAAAGAGTTGTTCTTCTTTTATTTTTGATTACCTTCCTCACGTATGTATAAGATCATTTCTTAGCTATCTAATTATATATCTCTTGCAACCTCTCCATGTTAGATGATTAACTATCACCTTATTTTAATAAATATATATATATATATGTGTGTGTGTGTGTGTGTGTGTGTGTGTGTGTGTGTTATCTACATTTTCTCCCTACCCGATCCTAATTGCTTGCTCTCTCTACCGGAATCCCTCAAAATTATACTCTTTCATTAACCACCTTTGAACAATATTTAAATGTATGATGATTCATCTCAGTAAAAAAAATTAATAAGATTTTTAAACTTTGAGTATTTGAAATAGATAGGATACATTCTACCGTTAAGTAGTTTAGTTTTATTAGCCAAATATACAGACATTGGAATGGGAACATACTTTCTGTAGACAATATTGATTAACATTACCAAAGAAAATTTTCATTTTCTAAAGCAAGGGGAAGAAAATCATGTTCATGTAGTTGGTGTAAAGAAGTTGAGTGAGCTAAGAAATCTTTGTGGATATAGGCTTCGTTTGGGACAGCTTAATAAAATAATTGATCTGAGTTTAATTTTCAGAATATAATTTAACAAAACGTATAAATATTTATTGCAATTCTAATTAGTGCAAACAATTTATTAGTGGATGGAAAAATTATTTTTTTGCTTAATGTCCTGAAAGTTGCTACAGAAATTTTGCTTCTAAAAGTAGAAGCTTATCTTCATTCTTAATTAAGCAGATTAATAAGAATACCAAAATAAACATACACGTGACTCAGAAACTTACATGTGTCTCAGAAAAAATGCTTCAAAATGTTACGAAAGATCTACATACCTCTAAAACGTATAGGAAATTGTATGCTGAAAAAGTGTAAGTTTTTAGTAACAATGATTCATATAGTTCTATTCAATGTTGTAGCATGGATTCCATAAACTATTTATCATTTGCATTGTAGCTTTTACATGAAACTCAAGAGACTGTTTGATAACCTAAGTATCAAATATAGAAACTCAAGGGCATTCATATATATAAATTTTGTAGTTTGATTTATTGGCAAAATGCAACAAATTGAAAAAAAAAAAAGAACTCGCTTTAAAAAGGAGTTTTGAAATATAAACTATTTAATTAAGCTAAACTATAATTAAATACTTCTCTTAGTTTAATGTAAACTTACATTAATTTATTTTTTTTCATAAGCCTAACTGCTAAACTCTACTTAACACTTAATCTGTCATCTGAAGCCCCAATCAAACATGTCCCAAATTCGAAGAAGCAATTAAGCCTATTAAGTCTAAGAATAAGTAGATTTTTTTTTTGTTAGCATCATCATAGCGTGTTAGCTATAATCTATTTGGAATTTTTTAAAATTTTCCATTGTTTGAATGTTAGGATGTTTTTTTATGACTTTACTCCAAAATTAAATAATGTGAACAAAACAAAAGGCAGTCATCTAGTTCTATTTTTTCCATTGTACTTGTAATTTCACAGGGACTGGAACTATTGACGGCAAGTTTGAGTATGGCTACTTTGTGACTGTAAAAACTGGCTTGAAGCTACTTCACGGGATACTATATCTTATCCATCAACATCAAATAGGAAGTCCTCCATCTATGCTTAATCCCGATGAGCCAATTTCTTCTCCAGTGAAGCTAAACTTCCAGAACCCTTCACCTTGCTCAATTGTTGTTGCAACCATGGTAAATGCCAATTTATCTTATATGCCAGCAACAAAATCTGCGGGAAGGAGACGACGGCTTAAGAACCGCGGCCCAGCCAGGCCAAAGCTCAACCGAAGTGCTATAACTTTTTCATTGCTGAGAAGAACTTAGAGAGATCCCATATTCATTGGATTAGAAATGAGATGATTGTAATTTATGGGTTATAAATCAAAAGTTTCATTATACTCATTTGAAATAAACTAAATTACTTTGAGATCTATCATCACCCAAAAAAATTCCATTAAATGTGGGGAGCCAGGCATTAAGTTGCTTTCTTAAGATGCACCACATTAATTGGTTGCCTCATATAAAGTTTTATTTCCATACTTCAATTTATTTGTTTAGAAAGATTGTATGTTCTCTTTCATGTACCTATAATTTTGATTTTGATAGCTCTATGAAGAATACGCGAGGAGAGACAAGGAGAGATACATAAGAGATGCAAATTTATAAGGAGAGGTTAAAATTTTTAGAGCCAAAACAATCTGAAGAGACTGCGAGAAGGAGAGATACATAAAATATTTGTTATAAGAGAAATACAAGGCAATGGTGATAGGATTGAAATTTTTCGTTCAAAGTAGATGGCAACTTCGAGAAGGAAGAAAGTATTGTTGAGGACAATAAGATTGAAAACAATAAATTAAAAAAAGAGAGGTTGAAGATTACATATAAATTCAGAAGAGTCGGCAAGCTGTGAAAAGAGTGCAAGGATTGAGAAACTAGAACAGGATCACTTTAGTTATATTTTTATTATTTAAATAAATAATTAATCCTGTTTTTAAAGATATTAGTCATCAACTAGCTTCTTGTTACTCTTCTTGGTCCGCTTGATCATCTAGAGATCTAAAGTCATGTGGCTAACCAATGGTGAAAATAATTTGGACTTTCTTTACAAGAAAACTATAGCTAGGAATAATTGTAACAATATAAGTGAGATTACTATTAATTAGTTCTTGTTCTACACATCATAACATCTCTATGGCTATTATCGGCTACTTGTATAAGCTCTTCACTATCAATGATTTCCGATATGATTGCTTCTTTATATCGTTGGTGTTGGATGGCATCAGAAGATTGATTGTTGTAAAACGGAATTCCTTTTTGATAATTGATTTTAGTGCCAGTCATAGATTTCTTAGTAAAAGAGCTTCAACTCCTTTTTTGCAAATTACTGATTACTGAAGCTAATAACAACTGGAGGAGAGCCTATTCCTTTAATGCTTTATTTTATTATTAGAACTGTCCATAGACTTCACTTCAGTAGCTTAATTTCCCTGAACCATTGTTATTGGATGATAATTAACATCTGTGCTAGACATGATCTGAAGCTTTAAAGTGAAGTTTAGTTTGCCAAAGATGCGAATAGCATAAAGAGCTCTTCATGAATCAATTTCTGGGTTCACTGAAGCAATTAAGTACCTATATATCTCAAATTTTTATTTATATGTTACATAAAATTAGTTATTTTTAAATTTCCATACAGCTTTATATGATATTTGTGAGAAATAATTTAATGACGAAGAGAAGATATGACAACCATTATAATGGTAAATTTTATATATGAATTAATATAAATTGCCTCTGATTAAAAATGTTGAACATTAGAAACCGGGTAATATTTGTCATAGGATAGGAACATAAAAGAATCATGAATCTTCACTTAATAATGTGAACAAGGAATCTCATAAATTTAATTGGGGATAATTGTAACATAATATTTTGGAATAATTGAAATTTTAAATAAACAATATTACATAAAAAATGAAAAGATAAAATCCTATATTAGGATAAATAGCACAAATTCCACAAGCATTAAAAAAAAGATTTCAATAAAACAACAATGTATAAAATTCACAAAGTTATATACCCATAATGAATTAAAACCGAGCCCAAAATTAAAATCCAATAAAAAGAATTAATTTTATTAATATAAATTCAATCTGAAACAGAAAGATGAACTTGATAAATGATTTACATCATAAAATTAATTACCTAAATTTGAAGCCAAAATGGTGTCGAGATTCACAGGTTCGCTGAAGTAGAGATCCATAAACAAAAGAGCTAAAGGAAAAACATGTGAGAATAATATATAAGGGAGAAAGAGAATATGCGACAGTCATCTTACAGCCACCGAACGGTCGGAGGTTGCAACGTTTCAACGGTTGAATTCATCTTCATGCATCCAAATTAATTGGAGAAGAGATCCTGAAACGTTTAAGAAGTTGAAAACACGAAATGAAGAAGCGGGTGATTAAATGCCGAGAGTTACTGACATTTAATATTTTGAGGCCACGAAACCTACCGGAGGAGATGACGGCGAGCGGAGGCAGCAAAACGTTGAAGAATTTCAGAAGACTGATTTAATTGGAGAGAAACCTACCTGACGGCGAGTGGAATCAGCTAGGGCAAGCCGAAGAATATGGAGACGGGGCGAAGATGAAGAATCGCGATATTAGGGTAGGTTTACACTTGCAGGAAGGGAAAAAGAGAAACGGAATAGAAATAAAAGGTGGAGAATTAAAACGTGCAGAATTAATATATAATAAATAAAGTAGAAAAAAGGTAGAGAATATCAGAATAGGAATAGAGAAAGCAAAATGTCCGTTTAATATAATAAACGGAACTTAGGAAATCTGAAGGGACTTTAAAATTAATTGTGAATTTTTTTTATTTAATAAAACATGCAGTGAAGAATAGAGTAATAGACATAGGAAAACGGAAATTAGGAATCTCAATGGGCCATAAAATTAAATGAGCTTTATATAATGATTTTTTTAGATTTATTAAATACTTTTAATAGAATGGACGGCCAAGATAATTAAAAAATAAGTAGAATGGATGAACAAGATTTGTTAGAGGAAGGAAACTCAATGTCCTTTTATAATAGTAGTATAGATATCTTTTTTAGGTGAGCCATGCACGTGCGAACTGTTTTAATATTTTGCTATATATTATTTTGCATTGATTGATTATTGTTCATCAAATCATATTAATTATGAGTTTCCTTTCACCCACAAGCTTAGTATCACGCGCGTGGTGGGTGGCATACACAATATCGCTCTCTCTCTCTCTCTCTCTCTCTCTCTCTCTCTCTCTCTCTCTCTCTCTCTCTCTCTCTCTAACAACATGGTGTGATATAAATGCATGAGTATTTTGATGTCCTTGTTGTACATTCGCATTTATTTGAATTAGTTGATTGATCAAGCCTTATGAATTTGATCCCAGTTCATCAAAGTCACTAGACGTTTTCTCTAAGAGAATTCATCAACATACTTTGATCACATGAAACTTTTTTTTATTGTTTTCTTAAAGTAATTTTTTGATAAAAAATTAAATTTTTTGTACTAAAAAAATGCTTTAAAAATAATAAGAAAGCTGTTTCAAATGAAGCCTCATTTTAACGAAGTGTTTTTATGTCTACATCTACTTTTCTTAATCTATGTCAATTATAATGCATCTGCTCTCCTATCTGAGCCATTTGAAGATCGATGTTTTGTGGCCAAGCCATCAATGGCAACCCTCTCTTATTTTATTTGCCATTGGAGCTACCCATCGGCCCAATTTCATGCAAAAGCATGCTTGGATGCTCAGCCTCATGCTCGACCACACTTCCCAATTCACAAGATCCACCTCTCATTTTTCTCTCACTATCAAAGACCACTCCGTCCTTACACTCCGTCCTTACTAAAGACTGAGCAAATAAGGCTTAATCCCAATCGAAGATTGTTTCTCTTCCCTCGATCCCTTTCTCACTCTCTATCTCTTCTTACTGCCTCTTCATCTTAGTTCTATCTCTCCCTTGTGGATCCCTCGCTTTGTTTAGTCACGTTCGAGCCCCCGATGATGGCTTACTACACTTGGCTATCAAGGATTTTTCTTTTTTCATTATTCAACCCTCAAATTTATAGCATAGTCAGTTTGATTGCAGTTTCATTTTAGAGTTTTTACATATAGCAGCGATATTCATGAGAATCAACCGCTATGAATTGGGCAAAAGAAACAGACTGAATTATTACTAATATACTTTTGCAATGATGATTCTTTGGGCACACTTGTTTTGCAGGAAGACAGTACAAAAACGGGAAAGGTTTCCTCCGCTGGCATGTTCTTTCTTTGCTTTCCAGTATACCGGTTTGATCAGACTAAATCTGTAAGGATCATCTTCACCAAATGCTTTGAACATTCTGTCAGGATGTACTTGTATCGACCCTTGTAATTTTTTCTCTGAACTCCTGATACCCCCAGATGGCAGCTGCTAAGGATCTTGATGCAGCCTTTTTCAGAAAATTAGATGGATTTCAGCCTTGTGAAATAAATGAACTGAAAACTGGGACGCATATTTTTGTTGTTTTTGGTGCGTTCACTGGCTTTAATTTCTAGGAGGAACAAAATTTTTTGTCTTCCGGTTCTATGTTATTTCATTTGGTATCCTTCAATTGCTTCTTTAATAGGTGATAATTTCTTCAGAAGCTGATGCGGTCTTCATATGCGGGTGGCTGATACAGAATATTTGGTTTCACCTCCACTACTACCTTTTTAGCTAACTGTTTTTCTATTTCTGCTTATAGCCACTTTTCCTTAGTTTTTGCTACTCCCGTTTTAGTATTGAGGAAAGCCACTGCATCCTCTTATATGTTTTCTGTTTTTACGAAATGGATAGAGAAGAAGATAGAAACTCCTTAGACAATCTCCTCTGTTTTCCCTTTCTTTTCTGCTTCTTGTGGTTTTTCTCCTATGCAGGTGAGCTGCTGCATCACACTAGTATCAGAGCCAACCTGGGAGATGGCTGACGGAAGTTCCCGCAAGGCGGCCGACGATGATTGGAGCTTGGACGCGGTGTGGGTGGCTCAGGCTAGCATCACACACCACCTGGAAGAACTAAGAACCGAGTTTCTCCGCCTCTCCGTGGAGATGAGGACGGAGTTTGTAATTCTCAAAACAATGGTAGATACAATGGTAATCGGCCGCGCGCAGGCGCAGGCACCTCCGCACATTCCGAATCCGGGCTTATTGGGGCGACGACCACAAGCTTTCGCCGCAGAATTCTCAAATTTTGAGGGAGAGGTCAATGCAGAGTTCCCGCCGAATGCATCTGAATCCGATGATGAGCGCCGCTATCGCTATCATGGCGGCCCGAGACGGTTTGCAAGAAACCCACGAAGAGACCAGGGAGAATTTAAGGTTAAGATGGATATTCCCTTCTTCGACAGTCGTCTTCATATCGAGGACTTATTTCGATTGGGAAAGAGCAGTAGAAACCTTCTTTGAGTATATGGAAATTCATCTGGAGAAGCAAGTAAAGTATGTGGTGTGTCGGTTGAAGGGCGGAGCAGGTGCGTGGTGGCAACAAATGTTGCAAAGCCAGAGGCGCGAGGGGCGCGTCCCAGTTCCCAGTTGGCTTCAGATGAAACAGTTAATGCGAGGACATTTCCTGCCCACCGACTATGAACAGATGTTCTATCTCAAATACCAACATTGTGTTCAAGGCCCGCGGACGGTGAACGAATACACAGAAGAGTTTTATCGCCTTAGTGCTCGCAACAACCTACAAGAGACAGACAACCAACTAGTGGCAAGGTATACTGGAGGGCTAAAAGATCAAATTCAGGACAAGTTAGAACTGAATTCAGTTTTGTCTCTATCACAGGCCGTCAACTTCGCCTTAAAGGCGGAATCACAGATGCAGCGACACTCTCACAGCTACTCCAATCGGAGGCAAGCTATTCCTGAGGCGAATTCAGAATCTGTCAAACCTACTATTCCGCCGGCCAGGGCAGGTTCGTCAACTGCACCTATTAGCAATAATTCTCCATTGGATGCCAGAATCCCAGTTAGAGCCAAAGCTCCTTTGAGGGAGAATCCGTACAGCCGACCGTCGACGTTGAAATGATTTAGGTGTTTCCAGCATGGGCACAAATCCAATGAGTGCCCAAATCGACAACAGCTCCAGATGCTTGACGGAGATCATCTGGAGGAAGGCGGCGGCAACGAAGACAATCCGGGTGATGAGGAGTTTGCTGAAGACCTCCGGGGAGATGAGGGGGATCTTGTTATTTGTATCCTGGAAAAATTGTTATTGGCTCCTAGACAACCTACCCAGTCCCAACGCAATGCGTTATTTCAGACTAGATGCACCATCAACGGGAAAGTGTGCGAATTGGTGATTGACAGTGGGTGTATCGAGAACGTGATTTCAAGATCAGTGGTGCAAGCCCTACGGTTAAAAACTACAAAGAAATCACAACCATATAAGATTAGTTGGGTTAAGCGAGGAATTGATATCACTGTTGCCGAAATGTGCCATGTAACCTTCTCCATAGGAAGGCACTACGTTTGTGAAATTAACTGTGACGTCCTTGAAATGGACGTCTGCCACATCATTTTGGGCCGGCCCTGGCAATTTGATGCCAGTGCTACCTATGACTGTTGTGCCAACATATACTCATTTGACTGGAAGGGAAAGAAATTACGCATGTTGTCGCATTCGCAGGATGCAGTCGGGAAAAATGAGAAGGGCCAAGTTGCTGCTTATCTCGTATCTGGACAAGTACTTTTACAATCGGCAGGGGAAGGACTTTCATTACTATAGCTCTGGTAGCATGGGACGGCACTACCCAAGGGGACAAATTGCAAGCCCCAGAGGCCATTCAAACTTTGTTGACAGAGTTTGCAGATGTTAATCTGCTGAATTACCGTCCCAGCTCCCTCCGCTCTGGGACATTCAACATCAGATAGACCTCATTCCAGGGGCTACACTGCCCAACCTACCTCATTATCGAATGAGTCCCAAAGAAAACATGATTTTGCATAACATTATGGAAGATCTTCTCCGGCATCAATTGATCTAGCACAGCTTAAGTCCATGTGTCATGCCGGCCCTCCTTGTCCCGAAAAAAGATGGTCAGTGGACAATGTGCATAGACAATAGGGCCATCAACAAAATCACCACCAAATACAGGTTCCCAGTCCCTAGGATTTCGAACCTGCTGGATAAACTACACGACGCGGCTATCTTCTCAAAATTGGACCTCTGCAGCAATTACCACCAGGTTCGCATTCGACCCGGTGACGAATGGAAGACGGCGTTCAAGACCCGTGAGAGACTCTACGAATGGCGGGTGATGCCCTTCGGATTGTGCAATGCTCCCTCCACTTTCATGCGGCTAATGACCGAAGTGCTTAAACCCTTTTCGGGTAAATTCTGCATCTCCTATTTTGATGACATTTTAGTTTATAGCACTTTGTTTGATGAACATGTGCAGCACCTCGCGCAACCTTTCCAAGTTCTATGCGATCACAAATTGTATGTGAATCTGTCCAAGTGCGAGTTTGCTAGTCCTATTCATTTCCTGGGCTTTGTGATTTCCCGAGAGGGAGGTCAGGCAAATTCCAGAAAAATATTGGCCATCAGGGACTGGCCGACTCCACGCTCTGTGACTGACATACAGAGTTTCCATGAGCTGGCGAACTTCTATCGATGATTTATTCGAGGGTTCAGCAATATTATGGCTCCCATAACCGAAGTGTTGAAGGGGACTAGCTTCTCATGGAACGCGAGCTAGCAAGATAGTTTCGAAGCCATTAAATCCGCTCTTTGCAATGCTCTAGTTCTAGCTCTGCCGAATTTTGATAAGCCTTTTCAAGTTGACACAGATGCATCAGCTGTAGGTATTGGAGCGGTATTGTACCAAGAGGATCGGCCCATTGAGTAACTCAACGAAAAACTTAGCTCTCCTAGACATAAATGGACGGTCTATGAACATGAACTTTATGCCCTTGTGAGGGCCCTGAAGCAATGGGAGCATTATCTTCTTCACCAGGACTTCGTATTATGTAGTGATCATCAATCCCTTCAGTACCTGAACAGCCAGAAGACCGTTAGCAAGATGCATGCTCGGTGGATAGTTTACCTCCAACGGTTCAGTTTTGTAATTCGCCATAAATCAGGAAAAATGAACCGTGTCGCGGACACCCTCAGTCGCCGTGCATCCCTCATCACTCAGTTGCAGATAGAAGTGACAGGACTGCAGAAGATGAAGGTCCTGTATGATGGCAATCCAGATTTTGGTTTTGCGGCTCTATGGAACGACTGTCAACATGGGACACCTAATGGTGATTACTCCTTGAGGCATGGTTTCCTTTTTAAAGGAAACTCTCTGTGTGTCCCTGCCTCCTCCTAGCGACAACAACTGATAAAAGACATTCACTACGGTGGCTTGGCAGCCCATGTGGGTAGAGACCGCACCATCCAACAGTTGCAATGCCGGTTTTTTTGGCCGCACCTGAGGCGTGATGTTTCCAAATTCGTGGCTTGTTGCTCGGTTTGCCAGCAATTCAAAGGCAATGCTCAGAATACCGGCCTATATATGCCTTTACCCGTCCCTGACTCCATTTGGGAAGATTTGAGTCTTGACTTCGTTCTCGGGTTGCCACGGACTAAACGGGGATCCGACTCCATTATGGTCGTCGTCGACAGGTTCTCGAAGATGGCCCACTTTGTTCCTTGTAAGAAGACTTTCGGCGCTCTTCATGTCGCCAAACTTTTCTTTAAGGGGATTGTTCGTTTGCATGGAATTCCCCGCAGTCTTACCTCAGATCGGGATGTCAAGTTCGTAAGCCACTTTTGGCGGGAATTATGGAAGAGGTTCCAAACGGATTTGAAGTTGAGCTCCGCCTATCATCCTCAAACAGATGGACAGACCGAAGTGATCAATAGAACACTTGCGAGCATGCTGAGGTGCCTCATCCGGGATCACCAGAAACAATGGGAATAATTCCTCGGACAAGCAGAATTCGCCTTTAACTCTATGCCTAATCAGTCAACCGGACTTTGCCCGTTCAGCATTATGTACACCAAAATGCCTAACCACATTGTCGACTTGGACTTTTGCCCGTTAATGATATTGAAATTCGACGATCTTGGGCTCGTTGGATTTGTCTCGTCGAGCTGCTCGATTCAACTATAAGCATGTCATGTTTGGAAGCAATTTGGTAATCCAAATTGTGGTTTGAATATTCCAACAGTGCTTCGGGTCTTCGATTCAAACACATTTGGGCTCATATCGAGTTGGATTTTGTGTCGTTGGGTTTGTATTTCCTAGATGCTCAATTCGACTGTAAGTTTGTTGGAATCGAAGTTCAAATTATCCCAGATTTAATTTTTAAAATTTCCAGTTTAATTTTGCCTCGAGATTCTTGCCCGGTCAAGATAATTTTTTGATGATATATCATGAATAATATTATTTATTGTTACTTAGCATTAATCATTTTAATTATAACTTATATAATTATACTAAAAAACAATCTAAAATTTTAATTATATACATACTAATCACCTCTCAATATCATCAACATAATATTCTCTTAAGAATGATTAAGCTAAATTCCTCTTAAATAAAACTTTTATTTAAATGCTTTAAATTGATGGATAAATATAATATTAATTTTTTATTGTTGCATTAATTATGGAGAGAAAAAGAAAATATTAATAAGTGAATTTATTGGATGATAAATAAAAAATTATTTAATATCTGAATTAAACATAATATTCCATTTTTATTAATAATTACATTAAAATTAAACATCAATAAATAATAATTATGAAGTAAAATACATTTTCTATTCCTAAAATTCTTCCTATTCATAGAAATCCCCTATGACTTTTATACAGTCAGAAGTAAGTTCTCTTGATTAGGCCCTCTTTGAAATTATTTTTCTATCATTTTAAATATATACTTATTTGATGTGTGTTTTTATTTTATATTTTTTAAATAGTTTAAATTATGTTAAAAATGCTCAACTTAAGATGATTTCAGTATTTTTAAAAATAATTATCATAACTAGTCATCACCTTTTAACCGTCACTCAAGCAAGGGCTAAAATCATCACATAAATTAACTTATTAAAACTAAGATAATAACAATGTGCAACCTGAATACAAAAATTAGGAATGAAAAACAAAAAGGAAAATGAAAGGCATGAAAGTCAAGCAGACCATTGGCATTCCCCATGGCTAAATAGAATGTTCAATTAGATTAAGAAATGCCGACAATTACAATTTGGTGCAACACAATATATATGACATTAACAGTGTTGACCTCATTATTCGAGGTCAATTTCCCCGGAATCGATTCTAGTACCTAGGTTTTCGTAGTCTAGTGTAGATGTTGCATCCGCAGGATTTCCCTTAGGTGGATACCTACTGACATAGCATCGACCCAACTTAATGACTCGACCTAAATCAAAAATCAAATTTCATTAAACATGATATTAAGTGAATCTAATTTGATTGAATAAATTATAATCTTGAATAAATTAAGATCAATTCAAATTATTTTTAAATCAATCCATAGATCCTAGTCGTCGATTTGAATCGAGAGAACAATAGGTTCAGTTAGACCAAATTAAGTTTTAAATCAGTTCAAAGAAATAATTTTTATTAACTTAATTTTAATATAAATGAAATAGGAGTTAGGGCCGGTCCAGCCCACGACCCCATTTCCTCTGAAAATTCGCGAACTGCTCGGCCTCCTCTCTGGATCGCACAACTGCCCCCATCGCACGATCTCCCGCTTCTCTCTATTTTTCGGAAAACCCCTAGGCAGAACCGTCCAGAGCAGTTCACAATTCCATATCCATCTCCCTCTAATTGGCACGCCCTCTCCCAGTTCGCACGAACTCCCCTCTCCTCTCTGTTCGCAAGAGGGCCGAAGGCCTCAATCCCGTCGCTCCAGTTATCAACTCCCATCTCCGGATCTCTCTCGCACATGAGAAGCCCAGAACCGGAATCCCCTTCAGCCCGTCGTCATTCCTCCCTGTGCCGCAAGAAGCCAAAGGCCACCAACTCCTCCCTGTGCCGCAAGAAGCCAAAGGCCACCAACGTTAACCATTTCCTCTAGATATGCGGCTGACCATTGGTTTTGATTGTCGTTTCATCGCCGATCCATGTAAACGATTATGAGAAGGCTTCATATTGCAATAGCCTTGCGTATGATCCAAATAATCCCTGCATGAATTCTTGCAAAAGGAAACCAAAACAATGCAATAGTGAAAATCACATCTCTGCTATCGAAGCGAAGGCTGGCCATATAGCAGACTCAGATATAGTGGATTACCAATTAGATGGAGAGAAGAGCATACAAACAAAAATATTTCCTTAAATGTGTAAGCCAAGCAGCCTTCTTTATTCATATTTCATTTTGTTTTATTTATTAAAATTAGTTATTTTATATTTTCTAAAAATAATATATATAGATGGCGGTTGTTTTTCAAAAGAACTTTATAAACCTTCATTTATGTATTATTTTCATGATGATAAACGTCACATTTTAAATTGATATTGCTTTATCAGTTTCTTCAATAGTATGGATTGAACTTGTTCATAATTCAGATTCTTCTATTTCTTTTATATATTGAATGAATGAATCGTAGCACCTAATAAGAAGGGCATGAGACTTGTATGAGCATTTCTTTTTTTTCATGAGTGATAGTTTATGATTGCAAGATGAGTTTTATATGAAATATGTAATTAAAGTAAGACTATCATTTTATGATTTATGGTTAATTGGAGAAATATATACACAAATGTATGTTCAGGATCGTTCTTTCAATGAATTTTGAGAAAGCTTTTCAAATGAAGGTGATTTGCACTATATTTTGTATATTTTGGGAGAGTGATATGTGTGTATAAATTAAAAAGTAATATGTGCTTCTTTTGGGAGATTTTGGAAAGCATAGTTTGTGTTTATGTTGAAAGATGAAATGTGTAAAAGTGAAAATTATATGTGATTTTGGAGGGTGATTTGTGTGTCTTGAAAGGTGAAATATTTTGAAAAGTGAATTGTATGATTTAAAAAAAAAAAATGAAAAGTGTATATTGTGGAAAGTGAATTGTATGTGTATTGAAAAGTATTTTGTGTATCAATAAAAAGTGAAATGTTTTAAAAACTTTTTTTTGTTTAAAGAGAGGTATATCTTTTTGAAAGATAAAATGAGTGATTTCATAAAAATGAGATATATGTATATGTGAAAGTAAGGCGTGTATATGTGTTGGAAAGTGAAATTCAAAGTGATACTTGTGAACGATAGGAAGTGAAGATTGTAGGATTTAAAGGTAAAATTATATGATTAGAAATGTTCTATATGAAGATTGTGAAAATTAAAATGTTTGAGTTGGTAAGGAAATGTGATTTGCATTTGTGTATAAAAATGGAACTTGTGTGAATTTTAAAAAGGGAGATGAAGAGTAGTTTGTGGTAGAGAGTGAGTGAGTTAGTTGTTTATTAAAGAATGAAAGTTTTAAAGGGCAATGCCTCTCTTTCTCTCTACCCCTCTTACATTCCTCCTTTTACTCTCCCCTTTCTCGTGCTTCGAAATAAATGTTGGAAAGATATACAGTGTATTTTCAAAAAAATAAAAATGTTTCAAAAGCAAAGTCAACCGAACCCCGGTATTCAAGCCCGAAGAAAGGTACATTTTTTTACTTTTAGTAAATTTTAATTATTTTATTATTAATTATTAAACGTGCTTTCTAATCCCTATTTTTCCTTGTTTTCTTTTCTTTATTGACATAAACTGCGAGGAACGGTACCGGTCGAGAGAACAAAAAGACAAGGAGTTAATGACGTCAATCGCCTCTATCTAACCGGGTAGAGGTGCTACGGGCGGAACCACCGGGTCGTAGCCCCCGGTGACTGTGAGTATTCTAAACTTAGAAAATCTTTAGGGGCCCTTTGATGTGGTTTGTGCGAACCCTTCCTTTAGGTCCCTGTAGTAACTTCAATTTTATTAGGTTTACTTTTATTTACTCTTAGATCCTTAAATCCTTTTATACGTACACAAAGTCCTAAGGGTTAGTGATAACAAATATTTTTATCCTATATAACAGTAGTGACACTTAAGGACAATAATTAAGGACAGAGTCTTAGAAAACCTAGACTTAGGATGCATGCACACTATATGATATAAATATATAACATATAAAATTTAATGACACCTAACCTTAGGATTAGTGAATATTTTCAAATTAGAATTTAATCAATTCGAAAACTTTAGCCAATAATTGATTTAGGAAATATCAAAACCACACTTTCTAATACACACACTTAGAATTGTTTGTTAGGACAACCGACTTTAGCTCTAGGTTAGGCCGGTGTTTATTTTCTTACTGTTTTGTGACGGGCTTTCTCGGTTTTCATTGCATGCTAATTGTAAAATTACTAGTATGTTTGTTTATTTAATTTTATTGCATTCTGTGATGTGATTTGTTTGACGATTAGATTGCCCCTAGGTTAGGAGCGATCTGATTATTCATGGAATTTTCCGCAGGTGGCCACACTCATGCAGGGCAGATGAAAAGGGGGCTAATTAATTAATAATAAATAAGTGCTACATGTGCTTCAGTTGTTTAGCCCCCAAATGAAGAAGAGTGTGGCCAAGTGTGGCTTAATAATTTAAATTCAATTGCATATGTATATAACTGCGTGGGATGATTTTTATTATAAATTGCTTAGGATAACCCTGCAGGTGGACTAGATTTTTCTTTTTTTTCTGTGAAATGAAATGTAATGTAAATATAATATATCAAGAGTCAAAATTGTGAAAGTGATTTTGAAAATGGGATATCACATTCAATTTGGAATCCGAAGAAAGGAAAATATACCTTAAAGGATTATTCTCTTTTATTTGGAGAGCCAAATTAGGATGATTTCAATATCCAAATAGAAAAGAAAACCCCTTTAGGGATGAGTTTCTTTTCATTTGGATATCCAAATCTGACGAATCTAACAAGTTCATAGAAGAAGAAAAGACAGAACGAGAAGATTGAAGAAAGAAGATGAAGAAATAAAGATTCAAAGAACAGTATATCCCATTTCAAAAATCACTTGCGTCATTCTTAGGATTAAAATCCGGGTTTGTTGTCAGTGGTGCCCGGCCACTTTACTTTTCTGCAAATTCTGGGTGTAATATGGACATTGGACATTGGACATTATATTTGGATTATTAAAATTGATTGTTTACATTATTTGTGCAGTAG